>NW_021320010.1:0-6361 GCF_001605985.2 Dendrobium catenatum | reverse complement strand
ATCCTAAATCATTCAAAATTCAAATTCCCTTCAAAACATAGAAAACAAAATAATAACAATTTTCTCCAAATTCCAAACCTTCATATGCTACCCCATACGACCATCTTATGGGTTAACATATGTTGACCTTTTGAGAAAACCCTTCTTTTGGCATGTACTTAGTCTCTTTATCTTCCTAACGTGTGTTGGGTGTTTTCTACCACTCAACATGTGTTGGAAGGTTGAGATTATCCTACAAGCCTTAAGTTTCAAAATAACAAACTCTTTTCCACTTCTCTTAAAAGAAATCTAATTCCAATCCCTTCTTTAATTTTCAGAAAATTCAAATGGCTGGCAAGTTAATTTTCACCTTTGACCGAGAACTATCGTCAACTGTCAATGATCAAGGAAGGACTGTGATTTTTGGATTAAGATTTGATACCCTGGAGTTTTACATGGATGGACATGAGGTAGTCAAACTGGATGTCAGTAAAAATCCTACCCCTGAACTTGAACTGATTGTGAGAGCTACATCAGCTGTACCAGTAGAGATTGAGACACAGAAACTGGCTGAACCAGTTGTTAAGACCCCCACTGAAGTTAAGTCTGTTTTTTAGGAATGATCTAGTTCTGGACTTAACTTTTCTATTAAGAATCAAAAGAAGAACTATTTGAGGAGACTTAGAAAGAAGATCTCTAAGGCAAACAGAGTTGTGCCTTTTAAGACTTTAGGTCAAGTAGAGCCTGAGGCTGATGAGGAGCTACCTATACCTGCTTCCTCTCCCCTTCTGAAAGGGAATCACTTTTACCCCTTAGCTTCTGCACAAGGGGAGGAGAGGATAGCTAGGATAGCCCGTTCCTCACCATGCCCAGTCGACTACTCAACTAAAAATACTCCAAAGGAAAAGCATCTGCAGAAAATAAGGGCTTTGAGAAACATAATTCATACCTGTGCTGCACAATCTGGGCAAACAAAGGAGCAGTACATGAAACAGTTGAAGGGAGTGATCTCTCATCGCTTCCAAAAAGAAGTGTTAAAAGAAGAGGCATCTGAGTCGAAGAATCTGACTCCACAACCTGTTAGGAGAAATAAGAAGAATGTTAGACAGTCCGCCACTTCAGTACTAGTTGATGGATACCACTGGGCGCCACGCCCTCCTTCTTCCAAGATGGAGGGTATTGTGTTGACTGGGTCCGAGAGAGGCCGCCATTCTATTGGTAGACCCCCGGTACCCCCTTCCAAAGCTGTAAGGTTGGCCTCAGTAGTTGTCAAACCTGAGGGGAGTAAAACTCTAAAACATCTGGATGTCAAGGGAAAGAGGCCCAAATCTCCTGAGAAGAAGTTTGTCCCAAAAAGAACTAAGTTGGAGAATTTACCACCGCCTCCAAGAACCCCAAAGTTCATTCTCCAACTCCAACGAGACACAGTTAAACCTCCTCCAGTCTTGATTGAGTTGATGGATGTTCAACCTAATTCTTCAGTTGTTGCAGTAGATAAGTCTTCTTACAGCCAGTCCAATTCCTGATTCAGTTATGATTCCCGTTGATGATCCGGTTGTTCATAGCATAGATTTATGCGTCATTCCTAGGCTTCCTACACAGGAGTTTTAGGACCTTACCTTACCTGATGTAGGAGCTATTTCTCTACAAGCTCCTTCTTCACCTCCTAAGGTATGTGCCCCTCTCCTTGTGGAGAATGCCACTCTTCTGACTACCGATCTTGAGACAGTAGAGGAGGAAGGAATTGACCTAGATCTTGAGATGGAAGAAGAGCTAGTTACAGAGCCAAAACCAGATCCTAACCCAAAACTTACAGAAATCATTGCCCTCCTGGATTCTGAAGAATTATTTGATATGGCTTAGTACAAAGGATACTTTCCCCTCGATCCTAAGTTAATTGGGGATAGACCGGTCGAGAAGGTAGTTCAAGAGATAAGAAACATTTTGTTGAATAAAGAGGGAATGGCCTCTTTTGACCCAGACCTGGATGACCTCCTTGGAGAGGAAGATGATTGTGTTGGTAGCGTTTCTATGGTCGAAACTAGAGGGTCCAACAAAAAGGCCGAAACTGGAAGGTACCGGCTTGCTAAAGATGATGATGCACATGTTACTGGGTCTGATTCAGATGATCCCGTAAGGGTTAAGGATGATGAGCATACTAAAAACATGGAAAATCAGTTGACAACTATGATGTCACAAGTTAAAGAAATGCAAGAAAGATTTGACAAGTCAGAGTAGGATTCACTTAAGATTCAACAAATGGCTCAAGAGATTATCGAAAGGGTTAGAAAGATAGAATCTAGTCCCAAGCCTCCCGAGTCAACACCAGTGATCCCTCCTTGCCTACCAGAGGCATCTCCAGCAGCACCAATAGTTCCCCCTGTTCCTCCAACTCTGCCTCAGAAGGATATTAAGCAACTGATTCAGAACCAGGTAAGGGAGGCCTTAGCCTTTTCGCAAGGAATCGTATCTATCCCAAAGGGTAGACCCTACCCCGAAGAATATGATTCAGTTCCCTACCCAAAAGGCTTTGTGCCACCAACTTTTAAAATTTTCACTGGAATAGAAAATCCGAGACAGCATCTGGCCCACTTCATAGAAAGTTGTTTCAATGCGGGAGGTTTGGAAGCTCTACTATTTCGCCATTTTGTAAGTACTCTATCCAGCATTTCTTTTGAGTGGTACGCCGATCTGCCCAATGGTTCAGTAAGAACCTTTAGCGATCTAGAAAACCTTTTCCTTAAAAATGATTTTCTGGAGCGCAACAAAGAACTACCGTGGGTGATCTTATTGTTGAGAAACAAAAGCCGGAAGAGTCTCTAGTTGAGTACATCTTGAGGTAGCGAAACCTCTCGATGAAGTGAGAACCCCAGTTGTAAGAGCAACATGTGGTGGAGATCCTCCTTAGGAATATCCACGGCCCTGTTGCTTTTCTCCTGAAGGGTTTCACCATTAAAACTTTTGAAAAACTTCTTGATAAGGCTAGCAATTTGCAGGAAGAGGCTCATAGGATGCCATTCCTACGAGAGCAGTCTGAAGACAAGAATGGTCCTAGATTGGTTAAGACTTTTGAGAAAAAGGCAGTAGTGTCGAAAGTTGACAAAGGAAAAAGGCCAATGGCTAGACAGCCCAGTGTTCCCCCACTACCGCCACCATAGCCAGCTCAGAGACAGCCCTTTCAAATCACTGCTCAGTACACCAGAGACCCTAACTTTGTCCCTTTTAGAGAGAGATTGGCAAAACCATATTCATTTAAGAGGGAATCAGTTAAGAGGATTTTCAAGAGTTTATTAAAGAAACCAAATTTTCAGCTGCCAGAGGCCAGGAGGACTGAAGATGAAAGTAAGAAAGATGATCCCAAGTATTATCCATACCACCGGATGCTTAGTCACCCTCTTGAAGACTGTGTTGTGTTCAAAGATTGGCTTGAGAGGAACTACACCCAAGGTAACATCATAATTCCTAAGGAATACTTGGTCGATCCAGAGAAAGCTTCCATTAAAACCATTTCAGGTAACTCTCTTAACTCTCCTTGTTTTATTGAAGATGGTTGGGACATTGCTTTCTCTCGGGCACTTAAAAAGCCGATTAACAAGTCTTTTCGTCTTTCTCAACAGCTGACTACGATAGCCCAGGGCCCAGTGTGGAAGGTTGACCTGGACGCTTCGCAGGAGGATGTGAGCCACTTTCCTCTCCAGTAGTCACAGGAACTACTGTCAAACGTTTAAAAGAAAAGGAAGCTGATTTTGTGGAGAGGAAGTGTGTAGATGAGAGATGTATTAGGATGGCGGATGGGGGTGTTAAAACCCTCTCCCGTCTTTTGTTATCTGACTTTTACTTTTCCCCATCAAAGGCGAAGGGTCAGAAGATGAATAAAAAACATCCTTCTGCTTCTGTCTTGATGATTAACCATGGAAATGAAATGCAAATTGATGACTCTCTTATTTTAAATCAAAGTTCTGGTGAAGAAAGTCTTAAAATCAAAGAAATTGACCTTCCCGAATCAGCTATTCAAGAAGAGGTCGAATGTGAAGCCTTATCAGAAAGTGATTTCCCTCAAATCAATTTTCAAGGAAATCCTATCTTGATAGAACTTTCAGATTCTAACTCGCTTTCGGGAAATGATGATCCAACGCTTATGGTGTGCGTAGACACTTCCCTAGTTTTCCCTCCCGAAGATATGGAGCAGGTGCAACTCTGCGACGATAAAGTATTACCCCCTAGGCTTCCCCCTCAGGAGAAAGGCAAGAAAATTCCCTTTGAAGATTTAAATCCAAATTCCCCTCAGCAATCAGAATTTCCTTTAATTCCTCCGGGTTTTGAGTCCGTCGTTCCTAAGGTTGATTACAATGTTTTGGCTCATCTTAGGAAGTTGCCATCAAAATTAAGCATTTATGACGCCCTCCTTCTCTCCAAAAAAATCAGGGAGTCTTTAATTAAAGCGCTTCTCGACCCCGAGATATGCTTAACCCAGTTGGCTGCAACTTCAAAAGATGAGGCATTCTACTTCAAAGAGGTTCATGGAGTTACCTTTTTAGATGAAGATTTGCTCTTGAGAACTGCTGACCATAATCGTCCCCTTTACATTACTGTAGATGTGGGAAATTTTAAGTTATCAAGAGTCCTCGTTGATCCAGCTGCATCGGTCAACGTAATGAACATAAAAACCCTCGCATACCTCAGAGTTGATACTAGCAAGCTCTCAACCGATAGGTTGGTGCTTCGTGGGTTCAATGAAA
This sequence comes from Dendrobium catenatum, assembly GCF_001605985.2. Taxonomy (NCBI): domain Eukaryota; kingdom Viridiplantae; phylum Streptophyta; class Magnoliopsida; order Asparagales; family Orchidaceae; genus Dendrobium; species Dendrobium catenatum. The sequence goes on along the minus strand of NW_021320010.1, from coordinate 1,643 downwards.
AGGGAGAGAGGGCTTTAGGTTCAATCACTTTGCTCTTAGAAATAGGAGGCTTGAAAACTAAAGCTAAGTTTCATATAATTGATTCGGCGAAGTCCTTTAATGCCCTTTTAGGTAGACCTTGGATTCATGAATATAGAATGATTCCATCTACCCTTCACCAATGCATCAAGTACCAACGAGATGGCACTGAACACGTGATTAAGGGTTATATGCAACCATTTTCGATGCAATAAATCGGGATCTACGAAGATGCTACATATTTTGTTCCAAAAGGGTCCTCGTCCCGCTCTAAGATAGAGATCAAAATTGAGGAGAAATTGGTTAGACAAAAGTCCAATCAAGAGAGAGAAAAAGAAAATTTTATTGATCAAGAAATGATACATTTAAGTAGTGAAGACGACTCTGACATCGTTGTCCTTAGGCCTCCAAACACATTACCTCAAAGAGGTGGGAGGATGGCCTTAAGGGCATAAGGTCGAGGCCGTGTTTCATCATAGAGGATAATAACACCTATTTATATTGATTTGGAATAAGATTCCGACGTTGAGTCCAATGACCAAGGTGCTGCCTTCTCCCTCGATTATAAAAATACAAATGCTTCTTCAAAATTTGATCTCACCTTAGATGAGGATAGTGACATTGAGGAAGATGTTGTAAAGGTGAAAAGTGACGAGCCTGAATTGACAGTGTACGAAAAGCTCAGTAGAAGGATTGAGGCCCTTTCTCTGACCCCACTGTCAGCTAGCAGGATTGCCGGGTTAGAAGTTAAAGTGGCCCCCAACTTGAACGGCGAAGTAAAGAAAGTCCAAAAATTCTTTCCTAGCTCCTCCTCCGCAAGGGATGAAAGTGATGTAACCCTTGAGGAGGCAGTTTTTATTGAATTAATGGAATTATCTTTCAGCTACTTCCCTGTTTGTGTGAAAAAAACTTTCTCTAAAGGTCCTGTACTATACCGATGGACTAAGGGTCAGGCCAGATACCACGAAAATATTTGGCAAGCAAAAATTAAGAATAATCCTACAAGTGGTATCGGCTTTGGAACCGTTAGTTCATTCGATGACGATGAGTATTGTCTAATGATAACTTACCATCTTGAATCGCCAAATGTCCCTACTGATCCCTTCTATGCTCTTGATGGGCTCTGTTTGGAGACTTTAGATGATCCCAATGACCTTCAAGTTCGGGATGCACCCCCTGAATTCGAATAAGAAATTAAATCGACATTCGATGAGTTAAAAGAAATTAACCTAGGAACCAATGATGACCCCCGTCCAATCTTTATAAGTGCTCTATTGAGCGAGGGTGAAACCAAAAATTTAATTCAACTGTTGTATGAGTTTAGGGATTGCTTTGCCTGTACTTACGATGAAATGCCAGGCTTACCCGCTGAGGTAGCGGTTCATAAACTTGGAGTTCGGCACGATGCCATTCCTGTCAAACAAGCTCCTCGACGCATGCGCTTGGAAATCGAGCAACAAGTCGTATCCGAGGTTAAAAAATTGGCCGAAGCTGGGTTTATTCGAGAGGAACAATACCCCTCTTGGGTGTCCAGCGTCGTGCCGGTCCAAAAGAAAATGGTCAAATTCGAATTTGCGTCGATTATAGCGATCTGAATAAGGCATGTCCTAAGGATGAGTTCCCTC
>NW_021320009.1:3204-7232 GCF_001605985.2 Dendrobium catenatum | reverse complement strand
TCAGCTTCGGTAGAGGAGCGAGCAACAGTTGGTTGCTTCTTAGCATGCCAGGAAAGCAGGTTAGAACCTAAGAATGTGCAGAAACCCGTTACCGATCGTCGGTCTACCGAGTCTGCAGCCCAGTCGGAGTCTGTATAGGCAGTGAGGTTGAGCTCAGATTTTTGAATAGGTAGCGTTAGGTGTTGCGTACCTTTGAGATAGCGTAAGACTCGTTTTAAAATTTGAAAATGGTGATCGGAGGGGTTGTGCATTTGTTGGCATAAGTAATTTACAGCAAAGGAGAGATCTGGTCTTGTGATAGTTACATACTGTAATGACCCGACTAGCTGGCGATAGTGTGCAGGCTGAGAGAACTTGACGTCTGTTGGCAGACTGGGTGGAAGTTTTGCCGGTAATGGTGTTAACACAGGCTTGCATTGTTGCATCCCTGTTTTAGTGAGAAGTTCTCCAATATATCTTGTCTGGTTTAGGATAAAACCAGTAGCAGAGGTTTGCACATGTATGCCAAGAAAATACGAGACAGGGCCCAAATTTCGCATCTTGAAACGAGCATTCAGGACGTCAATAAGGTGAGTCATGGCCGAGTGATCATTGCCGGTAAGTAAGACATCATCTACATAAACTAACAGGTAGAGAGATGTAGATCCAGTGCGGAAAATCAGCAGAGACGGGTCTTCTTTAGAAGACCGAAAACCATAGTCAATAAGATAACTGGAGAACGTAGAGAACCACTGTCGCGGCGACTGCTTGAGGCCATAAATTGCTTTGTGAAGACGACAGACTTTAAGGGGATGTTGAGGATCAACAAATCCCAAAGGTTATTTCATGAAAACTGGGTCTTGGAGTTTACCATGTAGAAAGGCATTGGAGACATCCAAGTGGAGCACCGGCCATTGGAAATGTGCAGCAAGAATAAGTAGCAGTCGAATTGTAGGAAACTTGGCTACGGGGCTAAATGTGTCTGTATAATCAATGCCAAATTCCTGTTTGTATCCCTGTGCTACAAGACGTGCTTTGTAGCGCTCAACCGTGCCATCTGGGTTGGCTTTTGTCTTAAACAGCCATTTACATCCTAGTACATTCTGATGCGGAGAGGGATCAACAAGAGACCAAGTCCCTTGGTTTTGAAGTGCCTGGAATTCAGTGGACATAGCAGCCCTCCAAATGGGTGATTTGTTGGCTTCAGCAAATGAGGTTGGAGACGGTGAGTGAAGCTGATGGGCTAAATCCATTAGCACTTTTGGTTTGAGGTGGCCACTTTGGAATCTTGTAAGCATAGGATGCTTAATTGGTAAAGGTGGAGGAGGAGAATTGGAGGTGCTGTGGGTTGTGCTGATTGATTGGTGAGATGGGGTAGAAGGAAGGTTTGGTGTAAGTTGGTGGGATGACACACTAGAGTGCGTAGTGTGTGTAGCTGTAGGATGTGTATAAGATGTTGGTACTAAGGTAAGAGGAGACGAGTTGTGATTAATGGAATTAGTGGCGTTAGTCACGACCGGAATAGTTTTAAAGGGAAATTGATTTTCAAAGAAGGTGACATGCCGAGATATGTAGATACGATGATTTGAAGGATTATAACATTTATATCCTTTTGATGTTTGGGCATAGCCGAGGAAGACACAAGCAACGGAGCGTGGTTGGAGTTTGTTTCGATGAGGAGGAGGAATCCATGGATAGCATAAGCAGCCAAATGTCCTAAGAAACGAGTAGTCAGGTTGGACATTATACAAGGCTTGATAAGGAGATATATTTGATGAACCAGCTATTGGTAGTCTATTAATAAGAAACACAGCAGCCAGCAAGGTATCAACCCACAGTTTGGAAGGAATGTTGGCTTCGAACATGAGAGATCTCGTTGTTTCGAGGAGGTGACGGTGTTTACGCTCGGCTAAGCCATTTTGTTGGGGTGTGTAGGGACATGAGAGACGGTGAGTAATGCCGGAGTTAGCTAAAAATTCTTTGAATGATTGGTTGATAAATTCTCCGCCATTATCAGTTTGGAATTGTTTAATTTGTGTTTGAAATTGAGTTTCAACTAGAATTTTGAAATTTTGAAAAACTGGTAGAACATCAGATTTTGATTTTAAAGGAAATACCCAAGAAAAGCGTGTGAAATCATCTACTAGAAGAAGGTACTATTTGTAACATTGAGATGACAAAATTGGGGAAGGTCCCCATACATCAGAATGTAAAAGTTCTAAACATTGTTTAGTGGTAGACTTAGATAAGCTAAACGGAAGACGACGACTTTTCGCTCGAACACAGGAGTCACAGTGATGCTTGGACGGGCTGGAAAATTTGAGAAGAGCAGAGAGTCTGCGCTGAATAGCTGGAGAGGGATGTCCAAGACGTCTGTGCCAGTGAATGAACGTAGATGGAGTTGTGAAGAACGCAACAGGGACACAGTGTGTGCCGCTGGACTGAACCGAAGATGGCAGATTAATAGGGTAGAGCCCATGGTGACTGGGACCCTGAAGAAGGATCTGATGAGTCTGGGAGTCCTTCAGCAGAAAACCAGATTTGTTAAAAATTATGTAACAGAGATTGTCTTTGAGTAACCGAGACACAGAGATGAGATTATGTGTTAGTTTGGGAACATGAAGGAGATGAGAAAGGTATAACTTACGACTAGGAGTAGGAAGGATGCCTTTTCCTGAATTCGCGATAGGCAGTTGGGAACCATCTCCGACTTGGACATTGGATGTACCAGAGTATGGCTGAGCAGCCTGCAGTTGAGTTGCGTCGGCCGTGAGATGAGACGAAGCACCTGTGTCTAAAAACCAGTCTCCAGACGTCGATTTTTCTTCCTGAGCAATAAGAGCTCGTGGTGGTTGTTGGTAGGAGAGGTCTGCACGATACCAGCACGAGACAGCAGAGTGTCCTTGCTTTGCACAGATTTGACAGACTACAGAGTTCAGTTGGCGACGTCCAGTGCCGCGAGCAGAGATGCGTCCGCCACGCGAGGTATTAGATCGTCCGCGAGACATACCACGCGTACGACCCCGAAAGGCAGTGAGCGCAAGAGAAGTATCGGGCGGAGGTAAACTGGTTTGTTCTGAGATGTTAACCTCTTCACTACAGAGAAGTGCATAGAGTTCATCCAATCCAATGGGCTCTGCTCTTGTTCGGATAGCCGTTTTGAAGGCATTGTATGATTGAGGCAGTCCGTTGAGCGTGTAGAAGATGACATCTTCTGTTTCAATGGGCGCTCCAGCAGAGGCAATAGCATCCACACGCTGCTTGATGTCTGATAGATACTGAAACATAGTTTTATCCTGCATTTTAAGATGATGTAATTCATTTTTAAGCTGTAGTAGACGAGAGCGTGTAGATGCTTGTAGACGATGTTCCAGAGTGTGCCAAATGTCCACGCAGGTGGAGAGATTAAGCACATAGGGCAATAGCGGCTGAGAGATGGATGAAAACAGGGCAGCAGCTAAGTTTTGATCGATTAAATGCCAGGATAAATATGCAGGATTCACAGAGAAGGAATCTGTTGGGAGGTGCTTGGGAGGTGGACGCATGGTCCCGTCGAGATAGCCAGTGTAGCCATTGGCGCCGAAGATTTTTAAAACCTGGGATCGCCAGATGGGATAATTTGAGGCAACAAGTTGTACATTAAGTACTGATTTGATATTTGACATAAGAAATTTTAGCTGTGGTGGGATAACTGGAGCAATAGGAGGTGCAGGGGAAGTGGTGGTGGGCGTCATCGGCTCAGCTGCCGTGGAAGATGCTTCGGTGTTGGCCATAAGGTGGACGAGAAAGGCAAGCGAGGATATTAGAGAGCGTCCTGCTCTGATACCATGAAACGAGAGTTAAATGGCAACGTAAAACCAAGAAGAAAACGGGAACAGGAGGAAGACGATGATCATATCAGATGACTCTCATTCATCTTGCTTGATCAAAACATTGCTACAGTAATACGGTTTTTATAACCAAAAAACTAAATGATTAAAGTGACTGCTATAGCCGCCTAGCCAGACCACCTCGACTCACTGAGTCATGCCAGAGTGAGTGGGAAGCCA
>NW_021320009.1:0-3104 GCF_001605985.2 Dendrobium catenatum | reverse complement strand
TTGATAAAATAAATTTAGGTGATTTTGATTTTCTATGTTTGAACTTATTTGAACTATTGAACTAGAAAAGAAGACATTGTTAACTTTGTCTCTATATCATGACTGTGTCTTTTTTATGGTATCAATTAGTATAAAGTGAACAAGTATTTTTATAATTTATTGAATTTTTATGTGAAATATATTAATGCATTTTGATTTTTTATTCTATATAAGTGCAATTATAGTAACTATTTTATCTTTATTTTATTTTTAAAGAACTTCATCTGTTGGAGAAAAAAATTATAAGATCTCATGAGAAATTTGGATTTCATCTTGCAAGTTACAACTAAAAGGAGGTCAATTGCTCAAAAAAATGAATGTTCCTCATAAAATTACTGAATTTATTTATTCTAAATGTTCTATACTTCATCTTATGATTTTGTTCAATTTTTTATTACATATATTAGAAATTTAGAATTCATCTTGCAAGTTATGACTACAAAGAGATCATTTACTCAAAAAAAAAAAAATGAATTTATTTAATTGAACCAGACGTTTTTTTAAAATTGGCGCCCGTTCCACAATCCGACCACCGGGCCAAACAGTTTCCGACTAGTTCTTTGCGAGCCCGGGTCTGTAATGAATCCGAACTAGCCAACCGATCCGGTCTTAAAATTTATGGTTAAAATAAAAGAGAGATGACTTAGCAGAAGTTATTTAGGCGATATATTTTTAAAATTAAAATTAATTATTCATGACAAAGGTATTAGATATGTTTGTTTGTTAAATTTTTATTTCTTTAAATTAGACTCATATATGGTGGTGTGACCCATGTCAAGCAAGTGCATGTATTAGATACTACGGCATGCCTCATTATAATGAAGTGTCAATACATCATAGGTTAAAGTTAATAACAATAAGAACTCTCACAATATCTTATCCTACATTTATTCATGCTAAAATCCCTAATCACAAGGCTCAAACTAAGCAACTTAATATAGTAATCTTATGGCATGAACCAATCTTCATTCCCTAATAGAATAATAATCATTCAGGTTAGGGTTTACCTAAACCTTACGCCTTGAGAAATAAGAAATGCTAAAAAGGCCGGCGATAAAACCTACAAGGCCTCAAAGTGCCGATGTCACAACCAAAAAACCCCCAGTTAACCTCAAAATCTAAAAATGGCACCTCATCTTGCTCCCCAAGTAAGGAATTGGTGAGGTGGATGGAGAAGACGGAGAAGGGAAGAGGATGAAGCTAGGGCCTTGTAGAAGTGTGCCACATATGTAGACATCAACCAGCGCACGGCTTCACGTCTTGCGATGCTCCTCCTCGCCCGCTCGCCTGGTATCTGCTCTCTCTAGCATTAGGTCACTCCCAGGACCATCCAAGCTCCTATCATCTACTTTGCTTTGTTTCGCTCACGGTTGCTCCCAAGTCCCTATCACGCTACTTTGTCCGCGTGTCATCCACGCCATCGCTCATCTCTTGCCCTTAGTCTCTCGCCATATTCCGGTTCAAGGAAAATCGGTCTGCTAATTTGTATTATTTTGGATAAATTTATAAAAAGGAGCATATTTGAATTGTAATTTAGGCCTCATTTGAGATGGCTTAATTTTGACTTTTTCATTTCGAAACAGGCAAAATTATTTTTGGTTGTTGTTTGTTTGTGTCACCTTTGTAGAAATGTTTTTTCCTGGTGTTGACATTCTAAAAAAAAAATGATAATGGCATGAGAATTGAAAATCTAATTTACATCTAAAAATTAATTTTCATTTTTTTTGAAATGCAAGTAAGAGAATCAAAGAACTAATATAAATCTAATTTACATCTAAAAACTAATTCTCATATTTTTTTAAATGCAAGTAAAATAATCAAAGAATTAATATACATCCAAAATAAGCAGCACTACGGTCATAATTGAAGGCATCTATCAAAAAAACTACTACAACTACCAAAACTCTCAGCAAAAATTGTGAAAACAGTGAAAGAGAAAAAATATATTTGTCAGCGGCCAAAAGAAAGCCTCCTCTAAGCCAGGTCTCGGATATATTTGAGATAAGCTTTCGAAACTTTCAGAAACAAGGGGTGATTCCCCTGTTTGCCAAAATGGTCATTCAAGAGGAAATGGTCTAGAATTAGGGGATTATCGTCATTGTCCAATGACAAATATAAATCTCATCAGACCAGAAAAAAAATTCAGGAGCATCAACATATGTCAGCACACAAGTAACCAGCAGAGAAATAATCCAAACATTAGGCCACATATCAGAAGAAAAACCACGCCAGAAACAAGAAGCTCTGAGAGATACAGCATAGACAGCATAAAAAGGAAAGAAACATAACCACTAATAACCAATATAGAAGCATCCGAAATAAACAAGAAACCACCAACCAGAGATAGCATAACTGGTAAAGAAAATTGCACCAATAAGTAAAGTATCAGAGATTATTAACATCATTGATATGCTGCCAGTTTTTCCACCTTGAAATGAAGCTCCTTTTTTAATAATGATGGCAACCATGTCAATGCTCGAAGAATAAGAGCCAAATTTTTGCACACAACCGTCACTTTGCTGATTTAAGAAATTAACATAGAAAGAAAAAGGAAGGAGAAGAACTAGAGAAAGAAGAGGAGGAAATAAAACCACTAAAAGAAAGGAGAATACGGAAGGGAAGAAATTACCTGTAGTCGGCTCACCGCTGAAGTCGCGTGAGATAGGGCCGGACCTAGGAGGTGTCTTCGCGCGCTCTGTCTTCGCTCGGATGGGAGGACGACGGAGGAATTACGGCGGGCACAAAGGCTTCGACGCGAAGCTTCGACGCGAAGGAGAAGAGAGACGGGCGGGCTAGGGATTTTTAGCCGTATAACATCTATTATGTAATAAGCTTTTGACTCGTTTATCATTCGAGCTCGTTTAAATAAATTCGGCTTACAAGTTCATTAAAGAGTCGAGTTCGAATTGACTCGGCCCACTTACACCCTCAAATCAGATAAACCGAATCATTAAATGGTTATAAACTTATACGTATTCCTTTGAGATAAATTTCATCTATTTTTTATGCAATTCTAACTCGTTAAATAGGAACTTTTATTTGGTCCGGTGAACATACGCTCCTCT
>NW_021320008.1:504199-511927 GCF_001605985.2 Dendrobium catenatum | reverse complement strand
TATAAATCCGGTGTGTTCTTTTCTTTTTATTACTTCCGCATTTAACCGCACTTTGATTTTCATTGTGGTGAATCTTGGTTTTCGTTTTAAGTTTGAGTTTGGTTTTAAATGCCGATTCACCTCTCTTTTAATTAGCCTTGGGCCGGTTCATAGGGCCTAACATCCCTATCAAACTTTCAAGTATTTTCAGAGCACTTTCTAGTGTCATCTGAGCACTTTCAAAACTGGGATCTCTTGAAGGTAACAATTCTAAATTGAGTTCTCACAGAGAACTTCAAATTCCTCTTGGACCTGAAAAGGAGTATGTTCCCTGGGTGCTGGTTAAAAACTCAAAAAGGAGTAAATTTAGATTAAACAATGGCAAGGAGTTCCACAAAGCAGTTTACTCAAAAACTGTCAAACAAATCTATGTTAAAAAAGTTCCCATTAATGCAAATCCAGTTAGTGTTACAAATCCAATAGAAACTGTTAAAGAAGGGAAAGAAGGATGTGCATTGAAGGAAAAGGTTGCTGTTACTCAAAAGCTATTGAGGATTCCACTATGGAGGTGGCTGCAAAATGTATCAACACGAATGCTTCAATTCCTATCACTTCTAGTTCAGATTTGAAGATTTCTGGTTCTGTTACAGACAAAACTGGTCTTAACTTAGCTAGTGAAGAAAACAGTTGCTTGGACATAGAGAAAGGTGAAATAGAAGAAGGAGAAATTCCTGATTTAAAGCAGGAAAGTTTTGTTACCGATGCACCATTGGAGTTGATTGATTCTTCAAAAGCCAAAGTAAAATTGATCAAAGAGCTCAACTCTTTAGGTAAAGATAATATTCTCTCTCAAAAAAGGAAAGGTGAAAATGCAAAAAAAGTTAAAAGTGGAATTTATTCCACTTTTAAAAACGAATTACGTCCCTAACTTTTTGGAATTGTAGGGGGGCCAGAAAGTCGGAAGCTTTTGGTATTTAAATGAATTTGTTAAAGATTATAATTCCTTTCTTATGGGACTAGTAGATACGAAGGTTATTTATTTTGATAGACAAGATGTCAATAAACTTATTGGTGATAGTTAGGATCTTTTTTTCATCTTAGCTGATGGCCTTTCAGGCGGTATTCTCATTATTTGGAGAAGAAACTTTTTTTCATTCACTGTTTTGTATTCTTTTCCACAAGCTATGATTGGAGTTATTAATATTCCTAACAAAGGAGATTGCATGATAGCAACAGTTTATGGCAGCAGAGATACATATGAGAGAAGGCAATTATGGGGAAGATTAGAAGATCACTCAAACACTCACCTTCCTTTTATCATAGGAGGTGATTTCAATTGTATATTGTCTCAAGAGGAGAAAAGGGGAGGCAAAAGGTTCTCATTCTCTCAAGGACCTCAAGACATGAATGCATTCATGAATAACTGTGATTATCATGATATGGGGATCATTGGACCCAGATTTTCCTGGTGTAATAATATGCAAGGAGGAGCTCGTATTTTAGAAAGGTTGGATCGCTGTCTTCTCAACTCAGCCGCATTGAAGTTAATTCAACCAGCTGTTGTTCGACACCTTGGAAGAATTGCTTCAAATCATTGCCCTTTAGTGCTTAATATTTTCAATTCTAGTTTAAAAAATACAAAAAATCTACAGTTTGAAGACATTTGGACCTCATTTCCTGCTTCCAAAGCCATCGTAGCTAAATCCTGGGAAAATTCTGCTAAAGGTGATGATGTTCATACTTTGAACACTAAATTTAGAAGAGTTTTAAAGGCTCTATTTCATTGGAGTAGAGCTAAACATTCTAATCTCAACTCTCTTAAAGAAGAACTAAAGAAAGACATAATCAAACTACAAGAAGAAGAAGCAAAATCAGGAGGTTTATTAGATGAAAAAATCTGTTTGCTGAAATTCAAAGTAAAGGAGCTCAATTCTACCTTAGGAAGACTGTCCTCCTGGTGGAAAGAGAGATCTAAAATAAAATGGATCAAGGAAAGTGATTCAAATTTTGAGTATTTTCACTCGTTGGTCTCGACAAGACGGAACTTGAACTTCATCAAACAAATTAAAGACTCCAACGGGAGAATGTGTGAGGAACCAAATTGCATTGAAGATACTTCATTCAGGTACTTCAAGGAGAAATGGAGATTGAGAAAATGTAAACTACCAGGTTGGCCGAAACCAAGCAAAGTACTAGAAGAAGCTGATGTTGGATTGGTGATGGCTGATTTCTCTGTTTCAGAATTGGAAACAATTGTTCAACATCTTGAAGGTAACATTTCTCCTGGTCTTGATGGAATTACTTATTCCATTATTAAATTTTATTGGAACATCCTTAAAGCTAACATATGGAAGGCGATTTTTCATTTTTTACAAACTGGTATTATGTGTGACCAATGGAAGGAAACTTATGTTATTCTCATTCCCATGCTTAAAATCCAGTTAATCCTTCTAATTACAGACCTATTAGTCTCTGTAATTCCATATATAAAATATCAGCTAGAATCTTGTTGAATATATTAGTTGGCTGCATTCCTAAAATCATTTCAGAGAATCAATTTGCCTTCATCAAGGGTAGGTCCATATCGGACAATATCCTTCTTACTCAAGAAATCATCAACAAATTTATATTTTCTAAATCTAAAAAAGGCTTGATGGCTATCAAAGTGGATATGGAACAAGCCTATGATAGTATGAGTTTGCAAACCTTGAAGCAATTATTGTACATCTATGGGTTCCCGGATAAGTTTTCTAAGCTTCTTTTTCAATGTGTTGATCATTAATATTAATGGGACGTATACTGAATGGATAAGGGCTAATTGTGGTTTCAGGCAAGGATGCCCTTTATCACCAATTTTGTTTATCTTATGTTCTCAATTGTTAACAGAATAATTTATTCAAAGAGGACCAAAAATTGGAGTTAAGGTGTCTCCAAACGAAGAAATAGTGTCTCATCTTCAATATGCTAATGACATTATTGTCTTTTATATAGCTTCTTGTAGGAATGCTAAGAAAATCAAAAAAATCATGAAGAATTATTGCAGATGGAGTGGGAAAAGGATTAATGTGTCCAAATCATCTTTATTCCTTGGTAAATCTGTGAGGAGGAACAACAGGAAGACATTGTCAAAAATTCTGGGCATCAGAATTGCAAAAGAGCTGAACTACCTTGGTGTTAAAATGACATTAAGAAGACTCAACGGATCAGATTTTCATGGTTTGCTGGAGAAAGCCTATGACAAGCTCAATCTTTGGGGTAATTATTTCTTAACCTTTATGGTAAATTACTACTTATCAAATCTGCTTTCTTGTCTATGCCAACCTTCCTTGAAACTCACTCTTTGATTCCTTTGGGAGTGCTTAATCAATTAGACAAGTTGTGTAGAGATTTTTTATGGAGAAAACAAGATAAGAGTATGGTCATTCACTATGTTGATTGGGAACCCCTTTGTAAAAGCAAAAAATATGGTGGCCAAGGTGTTAACTCAGCTGTTGATGAAATAAACAACTGGAGAGCTAAATATGCTTGGAAGCTCATTTCTAATCCTACAACTCTTTTAAACAGAGTTTTAATTTCCAAATATGATACAAAAATCATGGATTATAAAAATAAATATGGAGAGTCTTCTTCTTGGAAGATTATAACAAAGGGAGCTAAAGCTCTTAAAAAAATTCTGAGATGGAAGGTGATGGATGGGAAATTCATCAATACCACCAAGGATGTGTGGATCCTTGACAAAAGCAATGATAGGTGGCCAATTTTTGTGGCAAATATACAGGAAGAACAAGAAAGTTTACATAATTTTATACAAGATAGAAGTTGGGATGTAACAAAGCTGAAGCAAGTTTTCGGTCCAGATTTGGTTGAGCTGATATGCTCTATTCTGATCCAGAATAGAATTATTGAAGATGAAGTAGATATTGCTTTTAAACTTGGAAATCCTTATCAGCTATGATTTCTGAACAAAAATTCATCAATGAAGAGGGGAATGCCAATTGGAGATGGTTGAAGAAGTTAAAACTCAGACCAAGGATTGAACGTTTTTGGTGGAGATTGTTGAACAAAGTCATTCCATGTAATGAGTTCTTAATGTATAGAAGACTTATTAACCACAATGGCTGTCCAAGAGGCTGCAGACAAAAAGAAGATGCTAATCATATAGCAGTTAATTGCTATTTTATTCTTGAAGTTCTGAAGGTTTTGAACAGCTGGGGATTCAATATCCCGATTTTCAACAATCTTAATTGCTGTATTAGAGAATTGAAGGAAATTTCAAATTCTAACATTTTCCTGGGTAATTTTTACTGCTCGGTTATCTTTCATTCATGGAAAAGTAGAAATAAGCTAATCCATTGTGACAAAGAGGACAACTACAATATGGTAGAAGCTAATGCCTTATCATTCACTTCCTCATCAATAAATTATGATCTTATTTCGGTCAACTGGGATTCTAATCAGCTTAGGCTGTTCTCTTCTATTTGGAATCCCCCTCTATCTGAATGGATAAAATTAAATGTGGATGCTTCTCTAGAAGACAACTATGCAGCAGGTATTGGAGGAGTTCTAAGAGATAGCAAAGGTAGATTCCTATTTGCCTTTGGATACAAATGAATGCACTGGGATAGTTCTTCTCTAGAACTAGAAGCGGTTCTAGCCTTCAACAAAGTTCTTCAGGGGTGGATGTTTGATGCTAAAGGAATCATTATAGAAGGAGACAATTATAATGTCTTAAACTTCATTCAAAAGTCCATCAAGGAGGGAGTTCAAGGAGGTAATAACACTAGCATTGATGACTTCTTTTTTCTTAGAAATTTTAATCAAATTATCATTCAATTTGTGAATAGAGATTGTAATAAGTTAGCCGATTGTTGTGCTAACTATGCTAGAAATAATGACTTTGTTTGGGAAAGTTTGGATATTAATCATATTCCTCCTATTTTCTTTAATATATTAAAGGAGGAATGCGAAATATCCAAATTCACTTAGTTTCTTTCTTTGATTTCTTTTAATAAAATTTGCTATATGCAGTTTCTCAAAAAAAAGCACAACGAACCTCTTCTAAATTGAAATATACAAACAAAAAGAAGAGAAACAATTATAAAATATTTTCAAAGCACAATGATTTAACACCAACCAATGTAATAAAAAATACAAAGAGTTTTCTTTGGAGTCTTTGAGTGTCCGTGAACTATATCATTCCTTTAGAAATTCATAAATTTATTTTGGATCTCAGTTAGCAAGAATATATATAATTTAACATGTCTACTGTTATTAATCTTTATAGAATAGCCCAACATCCTTTCTATTTAAAAAAATTATTGAATTTAGATTTTAACTCATACTAAAAGCTTATAATCAATCTTCTGAATCATTTTGGTTGCTTAATTATAAATATCATTTCAAGTAAAGTTTACAATGTAATTAAATTCAATAGTTTAGCTATAATAACATGCATCAATAGAAACTATTCCTAAACCACCATTTTGCTTGGGGAGAACCGTATTCTCCCAAGAAATCATATGCACTTTCTTACCTTTAATGTTCCCATGGTAGAGAAATTTAGCACACAGCTTGCTGATAGTCTTACAAATACCTTTAGGTATAATAGACCCTTTGATCCAATAGGCAAGAGTATTTGAAATAGTAAATTTAAGAAACTGAACTCTACCAGCTAAAGAAAGAAATCTCACCTTCCAGCCTTCAAGAAGAGAAATAATTTTATCTAAGAGCACTTGGAATTGGTTAGCTTTCAACCTTTCTGGAGATATCGGAATCCCCAGATAGGTAAAGAAACTACTCCTCTGCGTAATTCCCATAATGCTACAAAATTGATCAGTATCATTAGTGTTATTAGAAAAAATAATAGAGCTTTTAGTGGGATTGATGTTAAGACCAGAAGAATCCGCAAAATCCGTCAGAATATTCATAAGGTTAGTAGCATTTTGAACTTTGGCCATCCCAAAAACCAGAAGATCATCAGCGTACATAAGGTGATTAAAATTCTTGCCTTTAATATTAAAAATAGGATTACTATTCCCCAAACAATTCGTCGAGAGACTGCAAGAAAGAGCATCCATAACAATACAGAACAGAAGAGGAGATAAAGGACACCCTTGTCTCAATCCAGAGGAGGAGTTAAAAAACCCCTCCAAGGACCCATTTAGGCAAATAGAGAAATGCACATTAGAAATACAGCAATTAATCCAATTAATAAACATATCAGGAAAACCCTTACTCCTCATCCTATTCAACAGAAATTTACGAGAAACAGTATCAAAGGCTTTCTTAATATCAAGCTTAGCTGCACAAATAAAGATTACTGATTAAATTAAATTCTCTACGAGAATTCAGACAAAAGCTAAGCCAGAAATATTAATCAGTAGTTGCGAACCGACTATTATAATAACCCAGGCTGGCTGCTTCATGAAAAAAAGCGCGGTAAGACCGTAACCCGTCAAAGAACGATGTACCAAAAGCTTCGCTATTAATCTATAGAAGAACAGTGGTGGCATAACGAAATATACGGCCTGTAGTCATAATTAACTATACATGCGGTTTTTTTTTTGGAATTAGAGTAATTAGCCGAAGCTTTCACACCCCTTGGGGAAAAGATGACATAGAAGGAAAAAAAAACTTGTTAATACGCTTCATAACTTAATTGCCCAGATGATACATCCAGTTCTTAAATAAACAAACGTAAAGGCCATCAGGAACAGCCCGCGAAGAAGGTCGAGAACCGTTAGAACACCCATTTTAATATCTAAATAGAAACGGGCGTAAAGTAGGAGTCAACCAAATTTAAGGAATAATTACCAAGCGAATTATAAATTGAAACATTCTCATTAATAGTCTGGGAGAGTTAAAAACCTTTTTAAAATCGATTAATAATAGCAGATCAGCCAATACTGTTGTTATCTAAACTTCCCCAGACAGTGGTGAGTCTCTTTGATGGACACGTTAATCAATGTTTAGATTCTAATATGAGAAAATAAAAATCGAAGACATCTCCCCATCCTCGGTCATTTAGTCTTTGCTCTTGGTTACAACCAGCGGGTGACCGCCTATTAGAAGGAATTCAGATGTCAATCCAGGATTGTTTATAACGTAAATTTAAAAAAATCATGTTCAACGGATCCTTGCTGCAAGTCCACAATAAATTGTTAGTTGTTATCTCACACTCAAATCACAACATCAATGAGCATCTAACGGTAGCAGAGAAGAGCACCAATTATTCACTCTAAAGAGACATTTTAAGAAATCTGGTATACGATTTATAAAAAGCAGCAATGAGAACTACAGTTAACAATGCTGATCCAAGAACTTTAAACAATCTCCCCAGCCCCTTCCATCCGTTAAACGACCCCAAAAATTTTAAACATGCAATCTACGCCAGACGGGTTTTATCTAACATTTAGAACACAATTAAAAATTAACGGGCCGAATCGATCAGAGCTCGTGCGTAGACAAGATACTTTATACATACAGCATTCATGAAACTTCAACCGCAAAGAATACATACGCATTGTTATTAAGCATCCATTTCTAATTAAATATGAATATCGGGAGACTCAAAGTTCTTTGATATACCCAAAGATAATTAAGACCAGACTGATGCTAATCAGAAGACCAGCAGTCAAACAATAACTGTTTTTTTAAGCTCACACGCAACGGGCTAACTTGGAGTATCGGGCCACCGCTTCTCAACCCCTCAGATCTAATAGGCCATAAAAAATCGAACCCATGAAACCA
>NW_021320008.1:490090-499557 GCF_001605985.2 Dendrobium catenatum | reverse complement strand
CAATGAGTTATTAACTTTTGAAAATGTAATTAGCTATTTAGATTATTTAGTACAAAACTTTAACAAAATCTTTCTACTATGAAAAATAATTTACTTTTTGGATTAATACTAATTTTTAGTATAGAGATTATGAACCTTTATATCATAATGAGTATATGTATGGACGCAAGAGCAGTATATTAAACACCAGAAAAGGTTAGTAATAAAAATTATAAAAATTAAAAAAAAAATAAAGTATATAAAAAATGGATGTCTTAATATTGGTCCAGCTTAAAATATAAGGAGTGAGCAAACACAGACATTCAGATTTTTTTGACTTGCTAAATAAATAAAAGAGAGGAGAAATATTAAATGGCTATATAAACTGATATCAATTAGCCTCGAATGTCTTCCCGCCCTCCTGTATTTATAAGACATTATTGGATAGTATACTTATAAGCTAATTAAAGTGTGTGTGCTGCATTACTAATAATCATTCCATTATTTACAATTTAGTACTCAAATGCTAGTCAATTATTCACTATAGGGTTTTTTTTAAAGGTTTCAATTTAACAGAGGGAGTTATTGTTATAATTATTATTACTGAATGCATCCAACCTTTTTATTGTAAAATCAGTTATTAATTTTCATTTTTTTAATTAATTTAATTGTGAACGATTTTTAGTGAAATTTAAATTCCTTAGAACAGATATTGTTGTTTAGGAGAATTTGAAAAGTAAACATTCATTCTAATTTCTGTATGTTTTATTTATGTTGTATTCTTTTTTTGTGCATGAAATAGTGAAATAATCAGAAATTAGATCAAGCCTACATGACATAGACTGTAGTGCGTGCGCCTTAAATCATTTGCATATCGTAGCGGTCAACCTTAACGCAGCAATAGAGGCTTACCAAATTTTTTGTTGGGCCGGAATGCTAGATTAAGCATCGCGCCCAATACCAAGCATCGGCGGTAGCAATTGGAACGTGTTGTATAAATGCTATTGGTGAATCAATGCCAAACAATTGCCAACCGAGACGCACAAGCTTCATTCAGTTATTTTTAAAAAACTATATGTAGCATTAAATCATTCATAAAAGTTTGGCATATTTGTAGTCATTTTTTGTGGTGTGGTTATATTGACGGGAGTGTAGTTGTGTCATTATTTGAGTCTCGTATTACCTTTATTGAAAGTCTTATAGTTTATTTCATAATAGGAAAACCAATAATTCGTTATTTGAGATTAGTATCAATAAATTTAAATTTTCTAATTTAAACATTTTTTTTTTTTCAAATAATTTTATTTAATTTGATATCTCTATATTATTAACAATGAATAATTCTATTTCTCAACCATTATTTGTCCCTATATTTTTATTTTAACAACTCACTTAGAACAAAAATTATTTGCAATTAGTCAACTACTTATTTTTTGCTCTTATTAAGTTTCAAGTGTATTTCGGGGGAAATCTATTACGTCTTAAAATTATGTACTTTTATAGCCTCAAATATTAGCAATATTAGAATATGTATAATTTATTTTTTAGTTACTTTGACTTCATAAATATATAATAATATATAATTTATTAATGAGCATTTTTGGCACTGTCACAGTATATTCTTCCGCAAGCAGCATTTATTACACACGTTTCTCTTTTTTTTTTTTTTTTATTTTTTGTGCTTTTTGGCCAATTAAGCATATATGTGCCAATGTCACAAAAATGCAGCCAAAGTTATCACGCACTGTGACATTTACCAATGATCAGACAAAGAAGGTAGGCGCCTGCAGTTTATTTGAAGAAAACATAAAACATGGGGAAAAAATACCTTCACTGTGGAGAGAGAGGAGTTTGACGGGAAAAGGGCGATTCGAGGGTTTTGGTAGGTGTTGCTAATTGTTTCGATCATTATTTTCTTTGTGTTTCTAGGATCTTGCACCAGATTTTCCTCCTTTCTTGGTAATCTCGGTGGATTGGCTATCGGGTCCGCCGGAATAATAGAATCTTGAATGGTTTGTTGACATTAGTCATTCTTCTTGTACATATTCTATTTTTTTGTTAAATCTTTTCGTTCTGCAATTTTTTCTGAAGAGTTGTGTCGGTCGAAAAATGTGGATTAACTTTAGAGTCGGTTATTCTTTGGTAAACCACCTATTTGAGCTTTAGTGTGAATGCTTAACTGGAGTGTAAAGGTAGTTTACTCTTCTGGCTTTAAGTGAGGGTTTTTTCTAAATTTTTCTTGTCTGTAATTTTTGATTTGGTGTGGTCGGAGGACCTGTGGGTGGTTTTCTTTTTTGTAAACTTTGTATATTTAAGTATGGTCTTCCTTTTTCGGTCCCCAACGTGAGGAGTTCTCTTCAATTTTGTTTGGATTTAAAATATAGATTTCTTTGTTTGTTGATGCCTGAGGGATTTCTAGATTGCTGTCTGGTGGGTTTTCTAGTTTCTGTGAGTGGTGTTTTTAACGCAGAAAGAGAACTTACTAGCTAGTGCGTTTATGTTCTTATCTAATAAAGTTCTACCCTACCTGATGAAGTGTATTATCTATTGCTGGTCACTTTAGGTCTTTTAAATATGAGTATGATTGAGCCTCTCCATGCTATGGTGTGGTTCTTAGTCCATTTCTTGTTTCGCTATGTCAAGCTAAACCGAAATTTCTTTGGAGGAGATGAAGTTATGTGCCAAGAAAAGGTAAAATTCTAAGGTTGGTTTGGATAGGAGGGGAAGTAAAACTGGCATGGGTAACATCTACCGCCCCTACAGCAACTACCGGATCAAGATGTTTTCGAGCAAATATCGTTGACTGCCAATCGCGTTATGTTAATTTGAAGTTGGCCCAGCAGAATTGCTATTTCTAATGCGTGGCTTTTTTAATATTTGAAGATCGAGGGATGGATTTATTTCTTTTTAAAAAGATCAAGGTTTCTTGCAGCGAGATTTTATTTTGCATATTTGACTTACTATGCTATGTTGTAAGAGGTTTTATATCTTAAATTCTCCTTCTGAAGATTTTTCATTAGAATTCTAGAAATCTATTTCTGTGAGTGGATAATAATTATCGCCTCTTGCTAATGGTGCTACAATGACATATTATGCTATAGTTCATGGGTGGTGGGATGGTTAGAGTGTAATCTGGGTGATGCTGGGTAGCGGTATAGTGTTTCTCTTGGCTGTGTGACGGTGACTTCTAGCTCTGGACAGGCGCCCTCTACCAGCCTCGCTCGTCGCATGTTCTACGATCGTGTCTACTCGTGAACGTATATATTCTGTCTTAGTCTTACCAATACTGCTGTTCTGCGCAACGAATAGTTGACTCGGCAATACTTCTCCGCGTGGATTCTCTCATACATAATATACGGTATCGCTTTGGGTCTTTCTATGGAAGTTTGGCCTAGAGGGTGTTATAATCTAGATGGTTATCTTGGGTAAAAAGATATGTTTTTAAATTCTATATGAGCTCTTTTGTACTCTCTCTAGGTGAATGTGGTTGCAATTTATTTATGATCCGTATGTTTGTATAACGTGATCGTTATACGATCCATCTAATTGTATGCTTGCCGGACATCCATGTCCTGCTACTTCTCTATTTATCAGGAAGTGGCGCTGATATTGCTCTTGGACTACGACAATAAGCCAGTTTCCAGACTGCGTGTATTAGGTGGAGTCGGTCTGTACTTTATTTTTTTCTTTCTTGGTCTATTGTAATCCATACTCTCATGTGTGTCAGATAGTAGCCCTACAGCTGCTGATGATTATGGTCTCTATCTGTTATTACTTGATGCTCGAAATTGTGGTCTTCATTTTAAAACAAAGTTCTTTCAGGAGTCTTTTACGCCGCTCGATGTAGTGTATTACGCTGTAGTATATATAGCGAGAGCGTGTAGCAGAGTGATATGTGATCTCTCCATACTCAAACCTCTCTCTGCTCCTAACATCACGTTCGCATTCGTATACTATAGTGTGAATTATCATTGCCTGCGCTTAGATCTCTCTCGTAGACCTGCGCGGCTCCGTCCCCGCGCTGCCTCTCTCGGCGACGTGATATCTGTGATATACCGTCTCTGGTCTCTATTTATGGACTACATCATAATTCCGATATAAGTGTCTTGCGTGATCTCTTATTCGCTTGTTTCGGCCAGCTCCTGAAGAATGAGTATGGGTGTCTCACTCGCTCTCGTGTAGATATATATAACGCTGGCTCGGACGAAAGATATGAAAACGCACTTCCTCATCCAAAAAGTGCAATAATAAGACAAATAATAAAAAAAAATTTAAAGAAATTTTATTTCATTAATTTTTTCGAAATTACAAATTTTTTGCAAAAAGCAAATAACAATGCAAGAAAATCTAAAAAACAACAAATGAAATAAAAACATGAACTACAAAAACTAATAATAGAGAGAAAAAAGATTAAAAACTAAGCAACTAAATAAAAAAACACTAGCAAAATAAAGTAAATTAAACTAAAAAGTGAGAGACCAATGTAGGTCCTACTTACTCCTTATTGTAGGCTAGAATATACATAGAGATAGAGTTTGAATTTTATGTCTCAGCATTATACGAATATCCAACACACAAAGAGAGCACAAGATTTTTTATGTGGAAAATCTTGAAAAGGGGAAAAACCACGGGTCCATGCCCAATTAAAATAATTCCATTAGTATTTATGTAGATTACAGTTGACTAAATCATCCTTGAGGGCATTTTGATTACAATAATCAACCGTTTGGTTGAAATATAATGAAAAGCAGGGGCTAGGTGTAGATCCGACAAAGTTTGATTTGGTAGAGATCCAACATCAGTTGGTGGTTCGACGAATGTGCGGGCGTTAGTTGGTGGTCTGGCGGAAGTCTTGCGTTAATCGGTGGTCCGACGGAAGTTCGAGTGTCAGTTGGTGGTTTGATAAAAGTCTGACTTCAGTTAGTGATCCAACAGAAGTACGAGAATCCATTGGTGGTTTGATGGAAGTCTGACGTCAGTTGGTAGTCCTATGGAAATTCAATGTCGGGTGGTGGTTTGATAGATGTCCTATGTCAGGCGGTGGTCCAACGGAAGTATGGGCGTCAATTGGTGGTATGGCGAAAGTCCCAGGATCATTCTTCGGTAGAAGTTCAGGCATCAATTGGTTGTTTAGTGGAAGTTCGATGTAGGAGGTGGTTTGGCAAAAGTCTTGTGTCAGTTGGTGGTCCGACGAAAGTCCAATGTCGGGTGGCAATTTTGCAGAAGTCCGAGGTGTCATTAAGGAGGAGCTAGGTGGTAAGAGCTATCTCCGATCTCTCTTATTGCTTTCTTGCTTGAGATCACCTTTCATGAGAAGTGAGGGGTCTATTTATAAATTTTTGAGAGTGGCATGGACCATAAATAGGTGAGAAATTAAGGGTAAATTAGGAGTAGTTTAGATGGATGGCTGATGTTGAATCCATTGATTATGGACCATTTATTGGGCATTTGAACAACTTAATGATATTAGAATTTACGATCTTAGGTTCATTGGATTCATCTTGTCTAGCCACTCGATTCAAATATAAGCATGTCATGTTTGAAAACTATTTGGTAATCCAAATTATGTTTTGAACCTTCCAAATATTGTTTGGGTCTTTGATTTGGATCAATTTAAGCTAGGATTGAGTCGAATGTTGTGTCGTTGGGTTCATATTTCCAAGATGAACAATTCGATTATAAGTTTGCTGAAATTGGAGTTTGGATGGTCCCAGGTTTAATTTTAAAAGTTTCTAACTTGATTTTGCCTCGAGATTCATGCCCGGTTAAGATAATTTTTTGATGATATATCAGTTTCCCCTTATTTTTGGACGTTGAAGTTCCAGAAGTCTGAAAATATACACTATAATTCTTGGGAAAATTTTGATGTGATTTAAAATTCAAAAATAATTCAATCTTAGGTGTTGAGGTTTTGAACAACTTTAAAAGTTTTTAAATTGAGTATGAAATGTCAAAAAATGGTCGCGAGGACCCTAATAACATTCAATTTGGCTTGCCCGGGCCAAAAATATGACCCAAAAATAAGTTGGGATGGACTAGCCACCACTGGCAACCATCGCCACCACCCATTTTCCTGAGCTGTTGCCCATCTGCCTGTGCGCCTTCACACCAGTGAGCCGTTGCCCGTGGTGGGTCGTGGCCCACACCTATCAGTGCAGGTTGTGCGCAACTGCGATTAGCCATAATTTGGCTAACCTCCACCATTTTTTTAAAACTTCAATTACTTATTCATCCCTCCTCTTTGACTATAAATACCCTCCTTGAGGTATGACAAATGTGCACCTCTCCCCTTTTCTCTTCTCTTCCTTTCCTCTCTTACAATAAAGGCCTTCCCCTGCCTTACATAGGTGGTATCCCATATCAGGTTCTAGTGCCCCTCTCTATTGAAAATGAATATTTTCCATTATTTTTGGATGGATGTCATCATTTATTAAACTTCAGTGCTCTTCTATGGGTAGGAAGAAATCTCCTCCCTTTCTACCTTTCTTCCCATTAGAAGTTTTTGCACACTTGAGGCTTTCCATAATTTTTTATAGGTGGTTTCCTTGATCAAGCTTCAGTGCCTATCTTTATGTTGAATGAGTTTTCATGAGAGTTTAAAAATTCTTTTCACAAAGAAGTAAAATCACATAAACCAAATCAAACCACAAGAAAAAATAAGTGCGGAAATTAAAGTGCGGAAGCAATAACAAAAACACAGAAATTTATAGTGGTTCGATCAACTTGACCTACGTCCACTCCTTGGAGGCACCCTCCAAGTATTGCACTACAAAACGTGTCTCTCCTTTAGCCCCCATGGCTAGGCGGAGAAGACCTCACAAAGAAGTCCTTTTTGCCACCCCGGCAAGGCAGAGAACCTATCTCATTTTTCTTCATCCAGAAGCTGGCAGAGAACCACAATCCGTTGCTAAAAACCTTACCTCTACCGACCCTTTCATAGATGAGAAACTCTAGACGAAGAAGAAGTAGAGTGATCCTTGAAGCACCCTTGTGAATCCCCTCACAAGCTCCCCCTCACAAGATCCTCTCTCTCTCTCTCTCTCTCTCTCTCTCTCTCTCTCTCTCTCTCTTTCTCTCCTCAAGGTCTTCTCAGGTCAAGGCAGCAGCAAAAATGTTCAAAAACATTGAACAAGAGCTCTTAAATAGAAGAGCTTCAAAGGAGCTCATTAATTGCAAGTTGTTGAATATATCATCCAGGACGATATTGACATCATCCTGGCCGATCAATAAAAATCCCATGAGATTGGCCGGGGCACTGCCCTGAATGCAAGCTGGAAGATTTGAAAATTGGCTTGATCATTCTGTCCGATCTCACGATCGTCCAGGCCGTTCTGTTCAAATCAGAGGAAAATCGTCCTGAGCATCTCCCTGAATGCAAGCTGGACGATTGAAAATTGGTTTGATCGTCCTGGCCGATCTCACGATCGTCCAGGCCGATCAGTTCAAATCAGAGGAAAATCGTCCAGAGCATCGCCTTGAATTCAAGCTAGCCGATTATTATCGTCCAGAAGTAACTAAGGGTTTTGAACAGATCAGCCCGGCCGATATGATCGTATCAATCATCCTTAATTACTTCCTTAATTTGTCAGGTCAATTAAGGTATAATTGTAAAATATCGTTCAGGCCGATCCAAGATCATCCTGGCCGATTACCAAAAATACAGAATACCTTAATTGTTTATGGCTGTAATTTCTTTCTGCTATGAGCTTATCGTCCTGGCCGATACACGTATCGTCCAGGAAGATTTGTTAATGACGACTGCCTTAATTAAGAATCCTGATTAGAGTCTTTGTTTTAAACTCGATCGTCCAGGACGATAAAAGCATCGTCCAGGCCGATGTGAGCAAAAATAGAGATTCTTAGTCTCTCAAGTGTGTATGTGTAGGGTTACTTAGTATCAGTCTTTTTGACATTACAAACTGACTCAAGAAGAGAAAAAAAAAGTAAAATACAGATTGACTCAACCCTAAACCTACGCAATCTTGAACTGGCTTCATTTGTTTGTCCGATCTTTGATTCCTGAAATGTTAGAAGTAACAGGCAGTCCAAGAGAGTCAAAAGTGTTTGACAATCATCAAAACATAAGTCATGAAAATAGATTTGCAACAATCTCGCCCTTTTTGATGATGGCAAACACAAGTAGGAAAAACTCAGTAAAAACAACAGTTCATTAAAATTTTAAAGTTACAAGCACACCAACTTTTCCTACCACATCCTACTCCCCCTTTTGTCATCACAAAAAGAGGGTCCTAGACACACAAAAGAAAAAAGGAAAAAAAAAAAAAACACAATATAAACTAAGATAAACTACAGAGAACAGAAAAAAAAAATAGAAAAACGAGGGACCCTGATCATCAGATGGAGGTGGTGGAGGTTTTAAAGAAACGGCCGAATCGTTCAGGACGATCGCAGAATGGTCTAGGACGATTTGGTGCAGTTATTACGTACAGGCCGATTGGTCAAAAAGGCAGTCTGATCGGCCAGGCCGATCAGATATCGGCCAGGATGATTAGACACTGGCAATCGTCCCGAGGAGTCAAGCCGGACGACCGTTGAAAAAGCAGATCGTTCGGGCCGATTAGGTGTATCATTAAGGACGATGTACAATAATTGATCGTACCAGTCGAAGTTAAAACGTTTTAAATCTATGCCACGTGTATCATCTAGGATGAACAGTGGATCGGCCAGGACGATTGTCCAATAATGGATCGTTCGGGGCCGAATTTAATGATTTTAAACAATCGACACGTAGATCGTCCAGGACGATCAAGTGTATCGGCCAGGATGATGACCATAAAATGCATCGGCCAGGACAAAGATAATATCTGCCAAAACGATCAACATGATTGCAACAGAGTTTGATTAGATCGTCCAGGACGATAATGGATCATCCAGGATGAAGAGTTACAGTAAGCACAAAAAAGTTTAGCAGATGGAAATTTGAAGAGAATTTGTCCTATCATCCAGGATGATAAAAGTATCGGCCAGGACGATGTGACTAGAATTTGAAAATCAATGAAGGATGGTGATAATCAAAGCCCTCAAAAATAAAACAAAAGAAAAACAGAAGAAAAGAAAAAGAATAGCGATTAAAAAGGCTAAAAACAACCAATTTGAAAAGAAACCAAATATTTTGTTTTTTTTTTTAAATTTTTCTATATTATTATTATTATTATTTTGTTTTGTCAAAGCAATTCATATGAAAATTTTTCAAATAATTTAAACTTTAGAGTTTCAAGAGATCAATAGGTTAACAAATTTCAATCGGAAGAAGGTAGAATATCTGATTCTGTTAACCCTAGATTGGACATCCTTCAGGGTATAAATTGTCTTTTGAAAAACAAAGGCCTAACTCAGAATAACTAAATAGGATAAAAAGAAGATCCATTCAAAACTTGTTTATAAAGAAAATATCTCATAAATAATATGTCAAAGTAATTTTTCTCAATCATGGAATTTGAAATCAAGCCTTTGAAAATCTCACATAA
>NW_021320008.1:478400-487931 GCF_001605985.2 Dendrobium catenatum | reverse complement strand
TGGGGGTGAATTGGTATTTAAAAAAATTCTTTTCAACAAAAGCAATATCACAAACTAACCAAATCATACCACAAGAAAAAATAAGTGCAGAAATTAAAGTGCGGAAGCAATAAAATAATAACACAGAAATTTATAGTGGTTCGATCAACTTGACCTACGTCCACTCCTTGGAGGCACCCTCCAAGTATTGCAGTACAAAATGTGTCTCTCCATTAGCCCCCACGGCTAGGCTGATAAGCCCTCATAAAGAAGTCCTTTTTGCCACACCGGCAAGGCAGAGAACCTATCTCGTTTTGCTTCCTCCAGAAGCTGGCAGAGAACCATGATCCGTTACTGAAAACCTTACCTTTACCGTCCCTTTCACGGACGAGAAACTCTAGACAATGAAGAAGCAGAGCTATCCTTGAAGCACCCTTGTGAATCCCCTCACAAGCTCCCCCTCACAAGATCCTCTCTCTCTCTCTCTCTCTCACTCTCTCTCTCTCTCTCTCTTTCTCTCCTCAAGGTCTTTTCAGGTCAAGGCAGCAGCAAAGATGTTCAAAAATGTTGAACAAGAGCTCTTATATAGAAGAGCTTCAAAGGAGCTCATTAATTGCAAGTTACCGAATATATCGTCCAGGACGATATTGACATCATCCTGGCCGATCAGTACAAATCCCATGAGATTGACCGGGGCACCGCCCTGAATGCAAGCTGGATGATTTGAAAATTTGCTTGATCGTCCTGGCCGATCTCACGATCGTCCAGGCCGATCAGTTCAAATCAGAGGAAAATCATCCTGAGCATCACCCTGAATGCAAGCTGGACGATTGAAAATTAGTTTGATCGTCCTGGACAATCTCACGATCGTCCAGGCCGATCAGTTCAAATTAGAGGAAAATCGTCCAGAGCATCGCCCTGAATTCAAGCTGGACGATATTTATCATCCAGGAGTAACTAAGGTTTTTGAACAGATCGGCCCTGTCGATCCTGAGATCGTCTAGGCCGATATGATTGTATTAATCATCCTTAATTACTTCCTTGATTTGTCAGATCAATTAAGGCAAAATTATAAAATATCATCCAGGCCGATCCAAGATCGTCCTGGCTGATTACCAAAAATATAGAATACCGTAATTGTTTATGGAGGTAATTTCTTTCTGCGTTGAGCTTATCATCCTGGCCGATACATGTATCGTCCAGGATGATTTTTTAATAACGGCTGCCTTAATTAAGAATCCTGATTAGAGTCTCTATTTTAAACTCGATCGTCCAGGACGATAAAAACATCGTCCAGGCCGATGTGAGAAAAAATAGAGATTCTAAGTCTCTCAAGTGTGTGTGTAGGGTTACTTAGTATCAGTCTTTTTGACATTACAAACTGACTCAAGAAGAGAAAAAAAAAGTAAAATACAGACTGACTCAACCCTAAACCTACACAATCTTGAACTGGCTTCGTTTGTTCGTCAGATCTTTGATTCCTGAAATGTTAGAAGTAACAGGCAGTCCAAGAGAGTCAAAGTGTTTGTTAATCATCAAAACATAAGTAATGAAAATAGATTTGCAACATGGAAGAGGTTGAAGAAATCCATTAAGGATTTGACTTATTCGAGGCTGTTTACCTAAATATTTCTTGATGGCATTAGCCTTTGTGGAAGAGGCCAAACAAATCCCCTCGGGATTAATTATCCAATGATTAAGACATAATAAAGATTATGTATTTCTTGAAGAAAAATTTAGGATTTAATTGACACCTCCTAGGATGTTTTACCTATCAAAGATTGTATTTCATGGCATTTCTTGATGACATAAACCTATATGGAAGAGGTTGGATTGAATCCCTATAGGATTGATCATCAAGTTATTAAGAAATAATAAATATTATGTATTTCTCAAATGAAGGATTTAAAATTTGATTGATATGCTCCTATGATGTTTGACCTATCTCATGTTGTATGCTAGAGCATTACTCAATGACATTAACCTATATAGAAGAGGTTAAAATGAATCCCCCTTGGATTGATCATCTAATGATTGAGATACAATAAAGATTATGTATTTCTTGAATCAAGGATAAAGAAATTATATTCATTATTAGTTTTTTTATTATTTTTTATCCCTTTTAAGGGAGGAGATAATATAAGAACAGAGTGAACAATATATTACTATAGTATATAAGTAAATACAAGAACTCCATAGTATGACTTAGGGATATAAAAGTTACACCATATTCAAGACACAAGCATACATACAGGAAAAGTACGATATTAGCGTGACATCATATTCAACATAGAAGAGGTACACGATGACACAAGATAACCAAATAATTAACACAAAGATCTAAACTGCATGGTCATTTAATGGCACTCTTCTAATATGGATATGGAAGTGTGTTGTTCCATGAGAGAAGCCTTTTGAGGGATAACTTTATTTTAAAGATGAAAATCTTTGATGCTTTGGGTAACTAATGGGCATTGTTGAGATTACTAAAGATAGCAAGATTGGGCCATTTGTTGGTTTCCTTGCAATATACTAATCCAAGTAAAGGTGAAAAATTTTGTTTCAGGTGGGAAATAGAGGTAACAACTCCAAAGATTAACTGGAAGGGTCTTTCAAAGATAACATTATAAGTTGACACTAATTTCACCACAATAAATTAGATTGTGTGAACTAGCAAGGCCCCCCTTGTAATGGTTTTAATCTCATTAATTATTTGATTATTATTCAATGGTTGTCTATAATGTTATTAATTTTTCACTCCAGTGGGATGAACCTTATCTTGAGTAGGTGTATTTTGAATAAATTGTCGAAGGTGGCCTTGCCAGATAAGTCTCTCAATTTCATTCTTGAGCGGCTTACAGGTTTTAGTGGTGTACCCACGAATATGGTGAAAATAATAGTATTGATATTTATTTTTTATATTTGGCTTCAAAAGATTAGGCCACTTAATTTTTTTTCTTGATCTCATATGACCATAAGCACATTTGCTTGAGAGGCATTGAGTGGTGTGTACTCCTCTTGCTGAAGCTCACATCATGGTAATGGGTGTTTAGGAGCCAGTTTTTTTTTGTTGTTGAAAGAATGAGTCATCCATTGTTGGAGCATTTTTATGCTTTCCAGGAGTTTTTTTAAATTTCTTTGTATGAGCATTGATAGATTCATATGTTAATATTTATAATTATACACAATGGATCAGGTCAGCGTACAAAGGAATCGAGTCTTGCATAAGTGTCGAGTAAAAGGGGCTAGGATTGAGGCCTGCAAAGAAAACTCCTCTTAACAATTTAGGATCTATTCTTGGACTTTGCCAAGCCTCAGTAAAAAATTATTGAAAGTATTCCGTAAGTGATTCTACTTCATTTTGGTGAATCCCAGAGAGGTGAGAAAAATCCTTTGCAATTATTTGATTGACTATGAATGATTCAATGAACACTTTGGCCAATTTGATGAATGCGAGGATCATTCTGACTAGAAGTAAATAGAACCATGTTTGAGATTATATCTTAAGGGTGACATGAAAAACTTGACAGAGGAGTGCATCTGAGGCTCACTAAATATGCATGATGGTTTTATAGTGATCGATATGCCTGTAAGGGTCTGATGTCCCATTATAGGAATCAATGTTTGATAGTTTGAATCCTGCCAGAATGGGGTGTTAAAGAATGGCTCCAATCAGGGGTGATGACTCCTAGAAGTCCCATTGATGAAGAGATTTCCTTATACATCCCATGAGGAACTATCTTAGACCAATCATCACAGTTTATGATGTAGGGAATTGCGAGAGAACTCAATAAAGTATAGTTGGATTAAATCTTCAAGGATGTCGGGAGGAAAGTGTGGTTGCCAACCTGTGTGCAAAAGATGAGTAGAACTTATTGCATCAGCAAGTTCATTGTCTTAATGTGATTATAGATTCTCCTTGACATAGGAAGAGCTATATCTACATGAAAATGTTCAGGTTGAATACCTTCGGCCAGTGATGGATCTCGGGGGAGAAGAACCTCCTCTTATTGTGTTAGCGCTGGTTATCATGTTTCTCATAGAAGTTGATGGATCAAATTTTTAGATTCTTTATATTTCAGATATGTTCTTCTAAGGAAGGTCCTAAAGTTCATTCTCTAATAGCATTTTTCTCCCAAGATAAAAAAATGTAGATACTTAGCGTCCATGATTCATAGTCTGATTTATAGATTAATGGGTGTTGGAGCAGGAGGCTCCCAAGATGTGATTGGAATGCCTGTTGGCCTTTGAAGAAATACTTAGAATTATGGTATTGTGGTTATAAATCTGGGCCAAAATACTAAAACTTTGATGATAATAAACATGAAAGTTCTTGGAGGTTGTCTGACCTCAGTGAACTAGCCCTACGACACACTTATACAGAAGCAATAATATCACTTGATGTAGAAGCTAGTACACTTACCAAAAGTTACAAAGATGGTAATGATAATCTACTCAATACAACATAATATCAATCACAGATTTTTAACCAAGCAGTTATAATAGAAAATAAAATATAGACAAATAAACTTAGAAAGAACACACCAAATTTATAGTGGTTAAGTCAAACCTTGACCTAAGTCCACTCCCTAGAGTTACCCACTCCAGGTATTATACTATCATTATAGTGTCTCTCATTTAGTCCCCATAATTAGGTGGAGAAGCCCTTACATACTCTCTTCCACCAACCTGGTGTGGCAGAGGACCACTCCTTTTATAGGCAGAGAACCTTGACTCCTTTTCACCGTTATCATGAGGTAGATAACCTGGACTCCTTTTCACCCTCATGGTGAGTTAGAGAATCTTGAATCACTTTCACCTTCCCTGATGCGGCAGAGTAGCCGGGTCCTTTGACACCAAAGAGATCTTATTCTTCCCAAAACTTCTCTCAAGATAAACCTTGAATCTGATGGTACTAAGATGCAAGATTTTTGGAGCAACCATGTGAAACCCCCTCTACACTCCCTTTAAATCATAAGGATCTTCTCCCTCTCGAACTCTACCCTTTCCTCTCTCCCTTTCAAGGCTCTCTCTTCAAATTTTCTCTAGAAGAATGAAGACTCAATATATGACAAAGACACTTACAAAGTCTTTGGAGAAAGCCTAGATAGAGGGCTTAAAAAAACCCTAAAAATCAATTTAATTATCAGAGCTAATACAATACGACCTCAGGATCATCTAGTATGATGTGCAGAATTTGTCCTGATAGTATTGTATGATCACCAATTAATACTATACGAATAGCTCAATTTGCTTGTTCATACTATATGATGATCAATATGAACATAAATATGAGTAATTCATTTTGCCTATTAATGCTGTATGATAATAAATATGAATGACCAATCATATAATACAATTAGTTTAATCAAAATGCAATTCATCCAGGACAAATCATGGCATGACAAAAATCGTCTCTTTTGATCATATAATATGATCTAGTTCATACAATACGATCAAAATATCAAAAATAAATAGATTTAATTAACTAATCTTAGATTAAATTAGGCAAAGTTTTAAACATCTTATAATATGATAAGATTTGTAAAGTACGATTAGAAAAACTTTTTAAATTCAAAATTTTGCCTAATTTAATGGATGGTGGGCATTCTAATTATAAAAGATTGTCTAGTACGATGTGGTGTTTATACTGTACGATTAGTTATATTTTAAAAATATTTTTTCAAAAAATATAAATATTTTAATTAATTTCTATAACATCAGATTATACAGTATAATATAGATCATATAGTACGATCCAGATCATACAGAATGATATACAAAAAAAATTAAAATATTTAAAATTATTTTTGCTCCCTTTATGTGTGTGCATAGTCACCAAGCTAACCTACATCATTACAGGACTTGACTAAAGAAATAAAAAAAATAAATAAAAATTATAGACTCATTTAACATAATATATTGTAGCTAATCTTTAGCCCTTATTTTTCAAAGAATGGTGCATGGTGTCCTGAAATATTAGTCAATATACAAATAAATATGCAATACAAATACTAGGACAAATAAAGAGGTAATCAATAATATTTGTTATCATCAAAATCTTAAACTCGGAAGCCTGAGTTGCAATAATCTCTCCCTTTTTTATGTTGAAAAACAATATTGGTTGAATTTATAAACTAAAAATATTTTCTCCTAAACTCCCCCTCACTAAAAGAATTACATTAAAAAATAGGAGAAAACATTTTTTAAGATATAAACTTTTAAAGCTAAATAATAAAAATTTTAAAATATAAAAAATAAAATATAAATACAACTAACCACAATACTTTCTCCCCTTTGACATTATAAAATAGAAGAGAACCTAAAATTAAAATACATATAGAAGAAAATAATAACATAATAAAGAAATGAAAATATGAAATTATGCTTAAAAATAATAAAAATCAAATACATAAAATAGACAAAAAAACACACAAAACATGTAAGAAAACACACAAACAAACTTTAACATACTTATACCTCATCGTCCTGCTTCTGTTCTGATGATTCAAAAGTTAGGTCTGCCTAAGAGATATTTTATTTTTTTTAATCTTTTCCCCATATTGCAATCAATTTATTTATACTCTTTTCCCTTGCAGGAAGAGTTTTTTAAGTTGGGGCAATCAAATTTTAGATGTCAGAGTTTCCTACACCCAAATCAAATAAAGTTAGAAGAAAACTTAATATTTTTACCATTTTTACTTTTACTCCACTTTTGTTGATGCTTATGCTTGTGCTTCAATATACTTTGAAATTCATTTGTTATCAATGCCATCTCCTTACTCTCATCATTTACTAAGCCATATTCATCGGTGTCTTTGGCTTTTAGCATTATAGTCTTATTATCACCAGCATCCAAAAGTTTTTGACTCACACTTTGCACATAGGAAATGAGTGAGCTTATTAGTTTGTCTATAGAATAAGCATTAAAATCTTCTGATTCATATATAGACATGACTTTAACATTAAATTTATCAAGTAGAAAATATAGAATTTTGTTAACCTTTTCAAAGTTTGAAATTTTTCTACCTAAAGCATGCAATGATGTCACAGCCTGAGTAAACCTAGTATATATGTAAAAGATCATCTTATAAGGGTTCGTGCAAAAAAGTTCATAATCATGCATTAGAATATTCAACTTAGATTACTTGAGTTCACTAGTACCTTTGTATGTAGTGCATAATTTATCCAAATTTTCATTGCTAATAGTACATATAGAGTTTCTCTTGCAAGCTTCAAAATTAAAAGCACAAAAATAATTCAAGTATTTAGCTTTCAATTGAGCATTGATTTATTCTATTCTACTCAATTCAATAAAAGGAATATAAGTTTTGACTCCATCTATAATATGTGATGGTATAGAATAACTAGTTTGAATCATATACCACATTTGATAATTGCTTGATTGCAATAAAGTAGACATGCAAATTTTCTAAAAATAATAAAAAAAATATTTTCAAATAAATTTTGATTGTGTGATTGAATAACCTTTCATATGTTTTGATTTCCAAAGTTAGCCATTGATCTTTTTTCAAATGTTTTGTAAAACTTATTTTATGAATCTCACACTTATACCACTTGAAAGTTCTTAGAGATTGTTAGACCTCAATAAATTAGCCCTAAGGCACACTAATACAAAAGCAATATTGTGTGGGAAAGCACTCTCTAAGCTCTGCTCTGATGTGATTCCTGGGCGATTTTAGGGTTCTTGTTCGTGCAGTGATTTCTGGTCCTTTTGGCTTTATTTTTTGATTGGTTTTGTTTATTCGTAGCTGCTTTTATCTTCTTCTTCTCTATCATGCATTGATTTTGGTTTCTCTTTATTTTTCATGTTTGGGAAATGACGACTCTGTCGTCATCAAACTCGTCCTCTTCCTTTGAGGGGAATACACGATCTTTTAAAGATGTTCTCGCGGGGTCTACCTCATCATCTCCAAAACTCAATTTTGTTCAAGTGTATTTCAAGGATTGTTCGACACTTCTTTTCGAGGATTCGGTTGTTGATAAATTAGTCACTCCTTTTGCCTTAACTTTGGTTGAAAAATTTATGTTAATGAGGCCTAATCTTGATGTCATTCAGAAGTTTTTTATTAACCTAAAGCTCTCTTGATTATTTCATGTTGGTACTTGACCAAAGACATGTTTCTATCCAACTTGCTAATGATCTTGATTATAGTCGCATTTTTGCTAGAAGGTCATATTATATTCAATCATGTCAAATGTGTTTACTGAAATGGACTCCAGATTTTGATGTTAGGGAGGAATCTCGCATTGCTTTGGTTTGGCTTTCATTTCCTAATCTGAGATTGCATTTTTTTGACCATCAAATTTTATTTTGGATGGCTTCTATCTTCGGGCGCCTATTACAAACTGACCAAGCTACAATTTCAGTGTTGAGGCCGTCTGTGGCAAGGGTGTTGGTTGAATTGGCTGTCTCTAAGAAGCATCCAAGTGAAATATGGATTGGGTCTGAAGTTAAAGGTTATTTCCAAAAAGTTGAGTTTGAGAACTTACCTATATTTTGTTCTTTCTGTAAAATGCACGGGCACACTATGAATGACTATTTTCGAAAACACCCTCACCTTTGTACTGCTAAGAATTCTTTAAACAAACAAATGAGCTGGTGGGTATTGAGATTGAATCTACTGAAACTACTGAAGCTACTAAACTTATTCCAATTACTTTGGTGGATATCTCTTCTAATCCCTCTCATATGAGTGAGGAATCATTGGTTGGTACTGAGATAGAACCTCTTCCAATTGTTACCAATGCTATTTCCAATAATGTCATTTTGCATCACAATCAAGGAGTTGTTTATAATACTTTAAATATTCCTACTAGTGACGGGGAAAAGAATGTGGCTAATGTTTTCCCTAATTTAGAAACTCAAAAGGGTTCTAATGATGGAACATCTCTTTTTTGTATTGTTAATCACAACGTGTCTGATTCCAATGATACTATGAATCCTAATCCTTTAAATGTTCAAGAATTTGTGAAGGGAACTAATGTGGAAGCTTAATTGGCCATTTTGGTAGGTGATAAGAATGAGATGGCCTTAGAGGATGGTGAGTTTGTTATTATAGATCATTGTTCTCCACCGTTTAAATGCTTTAAAGAACCTATTATGAGGGCTACTGATAATGTGGAGGATGATGATATATTTATGCAGGATGAATGTCCTCATACCCTAAGGGATCATCATAATGATGAAAAGACTCCTTCAATTTTAAATTATAATACTGATGCTTTAACTGGTACTGAGGAGAGGTATATTACTGCTAGATGTTTTGCCAGGGATGATAATGACACTAGTCTTATTAAAGTTCATAGTAAAAGAGGGAGGAAACCAAAGCATATCTCTTTGCAACCTCTTAGATGAAAGTTCGTTAGGGATGTTAGGCCCTATATGAACTGGCCCAAGGCTAATAAAGAGAGAGGTGATTTGGAAAAGAAGAATCTTTTAAACAAAGACAAAAACCCAAACCAAAATCACCACAAAAAAAATGCGAAAGAAAAATAAATGCGAAAGCGATAATAAGAAAAGAACACACC
>NW_021320008.1:403407-476456 GCF_001605985.2 Dendrobium catenatum | reverse complement strand
CGATGGAGGTCGGAAGGATCGTAGTAGGCAATGGTGGTCCAAAAATACCATAGTCGGCATGATATAGGGGTCAAAAAGACTGTTATCTAGAAATGAAGGTCGGAAGGATCGTAGTAAACGATAGAGGTTGGAAGGACTATAGTCGGTAGGAGATAGGGGTTAAAAAGATCTTAGTCATAAGGCAATGGTCTGGGGAAAGTCCGGACAATATTTGAATGCTTTTATTCAAAGATTTAAAAGTGTATGTCGCCTACTAGTAAGTGTTGATGAAAAATCTTTGAATACACAATATGAAGGAACTTTTTTTGTGGAAGTGGATTGAGATACGAATATTCAAATTTATCTTGTGTCATTTCTAATTGTTATCTTAAAAAATAATGAGTCATGAATATATTTTATAACTAGGTTGAGGGAGTCAATAGGCACAGTTGAGGATATGGTTTGTGTCTTTCAAAGACATGAGCTTTTTCATCCATTTCTATGGAGGCACACCACACCATATCATTTGCACTCATCATATATCAAATAATATCACAGTGAAGATCAAAATCAATAGTTATCACAATAAGTATCATATGGCTTTCAGGGCTTGCGAAGTTAAGTTTTATAACCACTCACAAAATATGTGTTAAGAACCCAACTATAATATCTCATCTTGAGATTGAGGCTGGCTTTAAGCAATGGGATCATTATTTTTTCTGTAAAAGCTAATATACTTTAATGACAATCACCATTCAAAGAGATTTGACAATGTCACAAAAAACCCAACCATAACATCTTGTATTGAGAATGAAGTTTGTCTATTATTTGACTCATGTTATCTATGGTTGATTTTTCCAATTATTGAATGTTTAATATTGATTATATTTATTTTAAAATTATTTTAGTTTAAATGCAATTATTTTAATAACCCAAAATAACATAGATGACTCAAATTTAGAGGGCCTAAATCCCTCACCCACCTTTAATGAATTCAAAAAGTTAATATTAATTTATTTTAATTGAATAAACAAAATAGTTTTAAGATAATATAATATTTTCCCAACCAGCTCTTCACACAAAATTCGATAAAAATTTACGATAATTATTTATAAATAAAAAATTTAAATTAATTACAATTCATTTATAAAAAAGTTATTAAAAATCCTATAAACCAAGCTAAGCCATAGACAAAAATTGAAAATTAAAGGTTGTCATGAGATCCAAGTAAGGTCAGATCCGCACGATTAAGAAGGGAAAAAAAGGATCAATTAATTTTTTTATTAGAATTAATTTAAAAATATTAAAATTATTTTAGGATTAATATTGTTGCATTTTGGAATATTTGCGGCGGTGCAGAAACATAAAATTTAATGTCTTAGCTTTGTATGAAGATCCAGCACACAAGCAGATAAAAGAGAGGGTGTAGCGTTCATAAGAGACACTAGAGTTTTTACGTGGAAACCTCTGAAAGGGGCCTGACCTAGTTTGAATGGGGCCTGACCTAGTTTGAATGAATACACAATTATTTGCAGTAGAATAAAAATGAGGCCCTTCCTTGGGGAGAAGGCCTTAGGTTGATGTAGCAAATGTACATCATATTACATGATGGGAATTTGAAGAATTAGTATTGAAATGTTCGTTTAGTCAATAAAACCATAATTGATGGGCGACGGAGGTCGGAAAGGCCGTAGTCTGGTGACGGTGGTTGGAAGGATCGTTGTTTGACAAGGGAGATCAGAAGGACTGTAGTCAGTGGGAGGCAGTGGTAAGAAAGATCGTTGTCTGGCGAGGGAGGTTGGAAGGATTCTAGTTGGCAAGAGACAGTGGTCATAAAGATTGTAGTATGGAGAGGGAGGTCGGAAGGATTGTAGTTTATGGGAGATAGTGGTTAGAAAGAACGTTTTCTAGTGAGGGAGGTCGGAAGGAACATAGTTGGCGGGAGATAGTAGTCAGAAAGATCGTTGTCTAACGAAGGAGGTCAAAAGGATCATAGTAGGTGACAGAGGTTGGAAGGATCGTAGTCAGCAGAAGATAGGGGTCAAAATGACCATTGTCTGGCGATGGAGGTCGGAAGGATCATAGTAGACGATGGTGGTCAAAAAGATCATAGTCGGTAGGATATAGGGGTAAAAAAGACTGTTATCTATCAATGGAGGTCAGAAGGATCGTAGTAAGAGGTTGGAAGGAATATAGTCGGTAGGAGATAGGGGTTAAAAAGATCTTAGTCATAAGGTAGTGGTCTGGGGAAAGTTCGAACATTATTTGGTGGTATGGCAGAAATTCGACTTCTGTTGGTAGTCAGGCGAAAGTTTGGACCTCAATTAATGGTCCGACGGTGGTTTGTCAGAACTCCGACGTCAGGCAGTGGTCTGGTGAAACTCTGAGGTTAAGTTGTGGTCCAGTGGAACTTCGATAGTGGGCGTGGTCCGACGTCAGGCGGTGGTCCGGCAAAACTCTGCCGTCGGGTGGTGGTCTGCCAGAACTCTGGCGTGGGGCGATGGTTTGGTATAACTCTGGTATCGTGTAGTGATCTAATAGAACTCCAGCATCGAGTGGTGATATGACAAAACTCCAGTGTCAGGTGGTCCGGCAGAAGTTTGGGTGGTGGTTGAGGAGGAGTGAGGAGACAAGAGCGATCTTCAATCTTCTATTGATTCCTTGCTTAGGGTTCCCTTTCAAAAGGAAAGAGGGGTTTATTTATATATTTCATGTAGTGAGATGACCCGTAAATATAAGAAAGATCAAGGGTAAATTGGGTGTGATTTGGATGGACGGTCGATGTTGAATTCCTTGATCGTGGACCATTCTCTAGGCATTTGAAGGTCTTAATGATGTGAAAATTATGTGATCTTGAGCTCGTTGGATTTGTGTCGTTGAGCCACTCAATTCAATTATAAGTATGTTAGATTTGGAAACTATTTGGTTATCCAATTTACGGTTTGAAGCTCCCAATGGTGCTTTGGGTTCTTGATTTGGAACCATTTAGGCTCGGATTGAATTTGGTGTCATTGGGTTAGTATTCTCGAGACTTTCAGTTTGACTATAAATTTGTTGAAATCAGAGTTTGGATGATCCCAAATTTATTTTTGGAAGTTTCAAACTTGATTTTTTTTCTCGAGATTCATGTCCAATCATGATAATTTTTTTATAATGCATCAGTTGCCCCTTATTTTTTGACGTCAAAGCTCGAGAAGTTCAAAAATATGTGTCACAGCCTTTTCAAAAAAATTTTAACGTGATTCAAAATTTGGAAATAATCTAATCTTGAGCGTAGAGGTCCCAAACGGCTTTAAAAGTGTTAAAATTGAGTCGGGAATGTCAAAAATTAGTTCTGGGGACCTCAAAAACATCCAATTTGACTTTTCAAGGCCAAAAATTTATCTTGGACTTAAATTGACCCTCATGGTCTGCTAGCTTACCCATTGTGTCCTTGGCTCAATTATGAGACTTGCATGTTGCCTGTCTGGGCCATGCTCTTTAGCCCACCCAAGTTCATGAATGTGAGCCAATAATGGAGCAGTGGGTTGGGTTGAGCCGTGACTCATTATTGGAGTGATGAGAAGGTGGGAGTTATGGGCCATTATTGGAGTAGAAGGAAAGTGGGCGATATGGGCTATTAGTGGGGTAGTGGGAAGGTACCATTAGTGGAGTAGTGGGAAGGTGCCATTAGTGGAGTTGTGGGAATGTGGGAGTTATGGGCAATTAGTGGAGTAGTTGGAAGGTGGGATTTATGGGCCATTAGTAGAGTAATGGGAATATGGGAGTTATAGGCATTATTGGGGTAGTGGAAATGTGTCATTATTGGAGTAGTGGGAAGGAGGGCGTTATGGGCCATTAGTGGAGTAGTGGGAAGGTGTCATTAGTGGAGTAGTGGAAAGGTGCCACTTGTGAGTAGTAAGAAGGAGGGAGTTATGTGTCATTAGTGGAGTAGTGGGAAGGTGGGGTTCAAATTAAAATAAAATTATAATTTTTTTAACAACTTCATCAACTTCCTTCTCCTCTATATTTTCATTATAAATACCCCCTTAGGGGCCTGAAAATATTTTCCCCTCCTCCTTTTCTCCCCTTCTCCTCAGGCTGAGGCCTTCCCCTAGTCTTGTTTAAGCGATATCCCCTATTCAAGTTTAGGGCCCCTCACTAAGTAGGAGTCTCCTCCACCTCTCCTCTTTTCTTCCCTTCTTCTTCTTAGGCTAAGGCCTTCCCCTAGTCCTATTCAAACGGTATCCCCTATCCAGGACTAGGGTCCCTCATTAAGTCAGGGTCTCCTCATTCTTTCCTCTTTTCTTTCTTTCTTCTTCTCAAACTGAGGTCTTACCCTGGTCCTATTCAGGCGGTATCCTTTGTTCAGGTTTAGGGCCCCTCACTGAGTAGGAGTCTGCTTCTATTTTTTTTCTTCCCTTCCTCTTGTCAAGCTGAGGCCTTCCCTTGGTCCTATTCAGGCGGTATCCCCTGTCCAAGTCTAGGCCCCTTAAAGAATAGG
Organism: Dendrobium catenatum; assembly: GCF_001605985.2. Taxonomy (NCBI): domain Eukaryota; kingdom Viridiplantae; phylum Streptophyta; class Magnoliopsida; order Asparagales; family Orchidaceae; genus Dendrobium; species Dendrobium catenatum. The sequence continues at coordinate 471,994 of NW_021320008.1, read as the reverse complement.
TGTCTCCTCCTCCTTTCCTCTTTTCTTCCCTTCTTTTTTCTTTTAGTCCTCTTCCTATACTGGAGGTCCTCCCCTATGTTTAGATAAGCGGTATCCCTTATCTGACTGCAGGGCCCCTCCCTATATAAAGGTCATGACAGAGGATTACCATTTCTTCGAGAGATCCCATAACCAAGAGAGACTAATAATCGTCTGGAAATGGAGGTCTAAAAAATTATTGTCAATAGATAGAGGTTGGAAGGGCCGTAGTTAGGCGAAAAGTCTGTTGTCAGGAGGGAGGTCAAAAGGACCATAATTTAGTGATGTAAGTCGAGGAGGGCCGTAGTCAGCATGTGATAGAGGTTGAAAAGATCATAATCAGTGGGTGATGGAGGTCATAAAGATTATAAATATGTGACAATATCGAGAGGACCTTTGTTTGGCGACAAGCGAAAGTCCGATATCGGGTAGAAATCTGGCAAAGGGAGAAAGTCTAGCATTGATTATAAATTTAATGACAGGCAGAAGTCCGGTGTCGGGTAGAAATCTAGCGATATGAGGAAGTCCGACATTGGGTAAAAATTTGGTGATGGGCTGAAGTTCGATGTCAGGTAAAAGTCCGATGAAAGTCTGGCGACGGGTAGAAGTATGGCGACATGTAGAAGTTTGATTGTTATCGGCATCGGTTGACAGCCATGTGAAGAGCTAAAGGGAGAGTGTGCTGACAAGAATAGTCGAGCAAGGGGTCACTAATATCTGATATGGCAAAGGGACAATAATGGTCATAATCGAGTAGTACTTTCTTGGAAGTAGTCTGCATCCACACCGATGCGTGCGTACAGTAAGCATCCCTAACATAAGGGTCAAGTAGTGTACCCTGTCAATAGTCTGGTGACACACCAACATTATTAACTGAGTGGAGGCCTGATGATGATCATCTTATAACTTTTCTTTGAAGAGAAAGTTATAAAAAATGCCTCAATGTGTAGTAGAGAAGATGTCACTTGAATCCATCAAGGATATTTGACCATTTGGAAGTTGAGAATCCATAAGGATGTATGCCCTCTCTGAGGTTGTATGTTAGAGCACTGATTGATGATGTCAACCAATATAGAAAAGGTCAAGAGAATCAACCAAGACTGTATGACCTATTCGAGGTTATATGTTAGAGCACTGCTTGATGATGTTAACATGTATGGAAGATGTCAAGAGAATCTACCAAGAATGTATGACATATCCGAGGTTGTATGCTAGAGCACTGCTCGATGACATTAACCTATATGAAAGAGGTTAAGAGAATCCACAAATGATGTATGACCTATTTGAGGTTGTATGTTAGAAATTACTCGATAATATTAACCTATATGAAAGATGTCGAGAGAATCGACCAAAGATGTATGACATATCCAAGGTTGTATGTCAGAGCACTGCTAGATGACATTAACCTGTATCGAAGAGGTAGAGAGAATCCACCAAGGATGTATGACCTATCCACGGTTGTATACTAGAGCACTGCTTGAAGATGTTAACATATATGGAAGAGATCAAGAGAATCCACTGAGGATGTATTACCTATCTGAGGTTGTATGTCAGAGCACTACTTGATGACGTTAACCTGTATGAAATAGTGTGGACCCCCAAAAGGACACCACTCAGCTATAAAATACAATGGGTATACGATCGTATCACCCCGAGAGATAGAAATGATCGTAGATCTCCACGCTCTTCAAAAAGATTATACATACGATCAACCATTAAGGATAGTGGCTATCGCCAACGCACCTCGATGGGTGATAAAATGTACAACCTAATCAATATCATGGGGTTTCCACAACTTGTTACATCAGCTCGAGTGAGGCTTATTTATTATGGAAATCCATTTCTCACAGGTGCAAGTCCCCATGGTTAATTACATCTCAAGCCATAGTCCAAAAACACTCTCGATTAAGGATATGATATTATTCTTTCTAAAAAGGGAAGATTAGAACAAAAGGGAGACTAAGAGACCTTACTCAAAGGGAAAGAAAGGTTTCAAAGTGGCTTAGTTAACATACATGGTTCATCTTAGCATCTGGATGGATTAAGGTAGTAAGGAGTGAAAGAAAGTCATACACTCAAAGCATACAGAGGGGAAGGATAGAAGTGGTATAATCTACGTGATGCAGATATGTAGGATTTATAGTCCCTAAAGAAAAAGAACTTACCCACTGATGAGGTGTACTACGAGACACCGAATGTAGTAGCCTTGAATCCTAAATCTAAGGTGGGTTTACTGTTCTATCCAACACTAACATCTGTGTCTAAGCTAATGCATATAAGCTTATATCATACCTGAAAAGGAAAGCCAGCTAACCCCCTAGGCAGGTAAAATTTATGATTATCCAGTCTTTATGAAAGATAGGTAGGTAGGCCAATTATTTTGGAAGTAAGATCGACATATAGAGAGTTTCCTAATTTGTCATGAACTTATGTAGGGTAAATGCTTCTAGAGCTAATGCAATTAAAATTTTAAATTAGTGAGTTACTAATATGAGGCATGATGGTTGAAAAGGCTTCAAATCATGAATGCTTGACATTTTTAAAAAACAGACTTATAGAAAATATTTTTTTAAAAAAGATTAAGCTTTCCTAGGTCTTACATGTCATCCCCATAGGCTAAATTATCAGGACTCTACCCATAGGCAGGGAAGTGTCTTATATAAAGAAGAAGATAATACATTAATATGCATGCGATCCTGAATATGGCAGTTCCCTATGTCGTTAGATTTATATGTTATTTAATTCTTAAAATTTTAAATATTAATTACAAGTAGAAAAGACTTTTATTCTAAAGAGCCTAGCAAAAAGAGGCCAAGCACATGTAAGAAAGAAATTTAAGAAAAGCAAACAATATTTACTATGTAATCAATGTAAACACATCAATATAAATCAACTCAGAGTAAAGTAAAGAAATTCCAAGGTAGGTGTTGTATAAATATAACACAGGATCTACAGAAAAGTAATAGTGGTCAAGCACCACCGACAACAACCTCAATGTTAATCCTATTGAATGACGCAATCTTAAAAGCTAGGCATTTCATCATCAGGTATATTATCTTTAGGTGGATCTTCTTCTTCAGGATCATCTCCTTCGGGCTCTGTATGATTCGTCCTCCGGAAGGGTACCCAAATGACTAAGAAATTTCCTATGAAGGGCATTTTTTTTCTCTTTGGGTACCAAGTGTTGAAATGCCTCACTTTTAAAAAACTTTCATAACTCAAGACTTTTACAAATTACATTACATTCAAAAAAAAAAAAAAAAAAAACTTTAATACCTTTAATACCTTTAATTATAAATACCTTTAATACAAATATTTAAAATATATAATTATAAATTATAGGCTCACGCACATCAAATCACTTGATTAAGAATATTTTACTATTTTGTAAAATATAATCATGTTCTAAGGATAAAGATGAACATTATATGACCAACATAAAGGATAGTACATGATAACAAATACATGAAAAAAATTTAGTCTTTAGTTATCTTCAATGATTATCACGTTTTGTAAAGTAACAAAAAAAATGATATATGAGAACTTATGATGAGTTATAAAAATCATGATTATTGGTAATATTCCAAATCAATATTTAGGAGATGTTATCTCAATAGTTGCATACCTTATTAATCAAATGCCATCAAAGAGTTAAATTCTTAACTCATTAAGTTCTCTTTGAGATAAATCTTATGTATAGACTTCAATATATTATTCATCTCCAAAAAAATTTTTGTTCTATGTTGTTGTAACTCAATCTCATGAGTTTATATTTTTGATGATAACAAACATCTTTATATCTCCTAATATTTTTTATTTTATATTTATTTGTGTGTATACTAACATTTCAAGAATATCATGCACCATCCGACAAAGAATCAGAGCTCAAGATTGGGTAGAATAAAGTTATGCTATAAAGAGTCTGTAATATTCATTGATGTAATTTTAATTTCTTAAGTCAAGTTTAGTAAAGGTGTTTGCTAGCTTGTTGTTCATGCATATACACTTTCAAGGGAGTGAGATATGATCAAATCAAGATTTTTAAGTTTTGAACTAATCGTATTGGATCATTTAGATCATCCAGGACGATCAGATCATCGAACTAATCATACTGGATGATTTTGGTTTGTCCAAGATTATGATATTGAAAAATAGCCACTAATGATAATTTAGGCAATGATTTAAAATTCAAAATTTATTCTAATCATCCTGAAAGATCGATATCATTCCGGACGATTAATATCAATTATGCCTAAATTGATTATGTGATTATGAAACTAATTATGATTAAATTATTTAATCAAATCGTTCTGGATGATGTTTGTCGACATACTTGATTTTCCTAACTTATACAAGATGAAAAACCATAATTTTTCTTCTAATCGTCTAGTACGATCCTAATATTGTACTGGATGATCTCTACAAAATTTGAACTAATCGTCCTAGATTATCTGGAGATCGTCCAGGACTATCAAGACAAATTTTGCACATCATCCCAGATAATTTCAAGATCGTACTAGATGATCTTTGGCATCAGAATTAAATTTTTGGGATTTTCTGGAGCCCTTTATTTAAGCACATCATACTGGATGATCCTGCGACCGTCCTAGATGATCTTTGCCTCCAAGATTGGTTTTTAGGATTTTTCAAAGCCCTCTATTTAAGCTTTGTCAAGGTACTCAGTGAGTGTTTTTGACAGCCATTAAAGCTTCGTTCTTCTGGAAAAAATTTAAAGATAGAACTTGAAAGGTAGAGAGGTAATGGTGGAATTTTAGAGGGAGAAGATCCTTGGAGGGAATTTCAAGAGAGTGTAGAGGGGATTTCACTCGGTTGCTCTGAAGAGTTTGCACCTTAGTACCATTGGATTCAATGTTCATTTTGAGGAAAATTTTGGGAAGAAGAAGATCTCTTTGGTGTCAAAGGACCCGGTTACTTCGCCGCATTAGGGAAGGTGGAAGTGATTTTATAAGGGCTTCTCCGCCTAGCTGTGGGGGCTAAAGGATAGTCATTAAAAGTTTAGTGTAATACTCAGAGTGTGCCTTCGAGGAGTAGTGGACGTAGGTCATGTTGGATCGAATCACTATAAATATGGTGTATTCTTTTTGATTATTTATGCACTTTATTTTTACTACAATTAACTGCTTGGGTGAAATATCTGATAAATCTTTTTATTATTGATTTATTTTTTTTCAGCAAGATATAAAAAGATTTTTATTTTGTTTAAATAAATTTTTGTAATATCAAATTCACCCCCCTCTTGGTTAGCCTCGGGACTAATTCATAAGGGCTTAACACCCTTCATGAACTTTTACATGTTTGTTCATATCTATCTTTTGAATAATACAAATTTGATCAAAAAGCTATTAAATGCTTATTTATTGGTTATATTTTGAAATAATAATAGTACACATATTACTATTTAAGAAAATATATATCTACACTTGTCTAACATCTATTCCAACATGATTCAATCAAGACCTTTTACTCTGACATTCTTAGTAAAGTCTTGATTATAAGCTAAAGGAGGGATATACTCCATTGTGTTGAGAATATAATCAAGATATTTTGCAATCTTTAGTAAAGTCTTGAAATAATAATAGTACACATATTACTATTTCATCGAAGGTGGGGATGCACTACTAAAGATTGCAAAAAATTGAAAGATGGGAGTAAAATGTTAACTCAATAAGGATATCTCTGTTAATTTACTCTAAACCTACATGCCTAAAATAAAACTAAGCCTACTGGCCAGGGGCGGCAGAATCATCAATAACAAAGATAACAGTAAGGTAACCATCAAATGGTTAAAGAAATTGAAACTATTATTGAAGGATCCTAATGCCTTACCAAATTCTCCTTACTACCCCATAAGAATCGCCACTAAAGAAGGTGCGAGCTAATCATTCCATCACATTTAATGATTCTGATATAGAAGGGATTCATATTTTGCATCAAGATCCACTTGTTATTAATGCTAGCATTGAGGATCCTTGTTATAATGTTAAAATAATCCTTATTGATAATGGAAGTTCCATTAACATTTTGTTTTATTTTACATTCCTAAGCTAGTTTTAGTTAGAGAAATTCTCTAATCACTAGCAACACCATTATATAAATTCGATAATCGGCCAGTAAGGGTTAAATAAACATTCACTCTCCTTACTACTTTGGGTGACTTCCTTTATTAAGCAACTTATATGAATCAATTCATTATGGTTAAGTTAAAATCGATATACAATGCTATTTTTTGGAGACCACTATAGTTAATTTTTGGAGCTATCACTTCAAGGCAACATCTAAAATAAAAGTTTCAACTCCATTTGGGGTTGGCAAGGCCAGCAACAATTTGGCTATTAAAGATATTTTAATTGGTTCATGGATCTGAAAGAAGGTTCACATTGACATCCAATAAGTGGTCATGAATTATAATTATCTGAAAAATATAGCTTTACATTACAATATTTTGGAAAGATCAGACATATATTTTCGGACTTCAAAAGTTTTGATGTCCAAAAATTAGAGGCAAATGATACGTTACCAAAAATCAACTTGACCAAGTACTAATCTTAAAATATGACTAAACTTGATGCTTCCAAAATTAAATTTGGGATCATCCAAATTCTGATCATAGTAGACTTAGAGTCAAACTAAATGTCTCGAAAAGATAAATCCAATAAAATCAAAATTTGTGTAATCTGAGTCCAAATAGGCTCGAATCAGAGGACTGAAGCATACTTAAAAGCTTCAAAGTATTAATTGAGTAAACAAATGATCTCCAAATATGACATGCTTATAGTCGAATCAAGCTGCTCGATGAGACAAATCCAACGAGCTCAAGAACACATAATTTTGACATCTTTAAAACACTTAAATATTTGATTAAAGCTCTATGATTAAGGAAATTAATATGGACCGTTTGACGGAGCACTCCAAATTTATCAAATATTTTTTTCATATTTATGGAGCATGCATGCCACTCCCAAAAATATCTAAATATGCCTTTATTCTTCACATGAGGGGGAGGAAGGAAAAATGCTAGAGAGAACTAGTAAGAGATCTCTTGCATTTTCCAACCATTGTTGCCAATGACCACCATCAACTATACCACCGATAACCAGAGTCACAATTGACGATCGGCTTCAAAATACACCACTTTCTCTAGCTAAGAAGATTTAACCCGACTATTGCGTATATTTGTCCGTATGTGGACATCAAATTTCTAAAATTCCTTTTGAGAAAATTAAACCCTATAGTTGGGTATAGATTATCCATCTATGGATATTTAATTACTGTACTCGTCATCTTCTTCAATATTAGTGAAGAAAAGAGGATATTTGCATCACTTACTACATACTGAATTATGCAACTGGGCTATGCCTTGTGATTTGTTCCTTTTTGGGTTTTCTATGTCCAAACTTTTTGTGGTTCTGCTATTTTTATTTGTTCGTGCTAAATCTTTGTGCACTGTTTAGTCATGAAATGTGTACTCTACTGACTCAAATTTTCTTGCACTCAAACCTCGTAAATTCAAGACCACATATAATAAATGTAAAATCTCTTGTTCTCCATGATGATTTATGCTCATTTTTCTCATGGAAGGGCTTCACATTTGAAAGTGATGCGGGCCACGAATTTTATACAACTTGGTGTCTACACTAGCGCAACCCTTGTTCCTCCATTGTTATTGATGCTTACTTTTTCCATGGAATGATTAGACTTTTTAAAGTGATGGGGGCCATGGTTTTAAATTTTGGTGACTACAAATTAACTAAAAATTAACTTAAACTTAAATTAATATTTTTGGTTTTTTATGATTTTTGCTTTAAAATTCTAAAATTTTGATAAAGATTCAAATAAAACAAAAAAGTTATAGAAGAAGTTCATAAATTTTTAATGAAATTTATACTTTTAAGCAATAGTAAAAATTATACTAAAACTTTATCACTAAATTTCATTAAATTTGAAATGATTTAGATTGAAAAAAAAAAAGTATATATATATTATATTCCATAATATTAAAATCATAATAAAAATTGAATTATGAAATTAATACGATTAATTGAAACCGAATATTCTCCAATCAACCGAAAATTCTTCACTTCGATGTGGGCTGGGCCATGTGCCGAATTGGGCCCATCGCTTGACATGCAGCCAATGCAACACTCACACGTGTCAAAATCAAGCTAGCTGATTGTACGGACGAGTACATTTAAGAGAGACGAGCGCCATCCATGCTTGCCGAGCCTCGTACGAGGTGGGCTCCATCGTCCCCGTCTCCGCCCCGCCATTGGCCCTCTCTACTATTCTTTTTCACACCATCTCAATCCAGAGGGTGAAAAAACCAAAATTAAATTAAAGGTGGGAAAATGAGACCGGAGAAAGGTCATGGCGAATCAGAAGCTGAGGTTAGCTTCGTGGGTTTCCGTTTTCTACTAAAGCCTCCATTATTGGACGGTCCATGGGAGACGAATAAGGAAAGTTCAGCCACCATCCTGCAAAAAAATCCAATCTTTTTTAGTTCCTTCGCCGGGCTGCTGCGGCGGCGGAATAGGGTTCAGGCAAGGTGGCCTCGACGTCAGGGCCAGTCTCCGTGGTTGCCATTTCTGCAAGCTGAGCTCCTTTGCGTGTTTTTTTCCAACCGATCTGCATTTTTCTAGATTCTGATCCATATCGTCTGATCTTTCACCTACTTCTTCTGGGTTGGAAAGGGGAAAAGATACAGAGAAATTAAAATGGTGCGGGGAAAGACGGAGGTGAGGCGTATAGAGAACGCAACGAGTAGGCAGGTGACCTTCTCCAAACGAAGGAACGGCTTGCTCAAGAAAGCTTTTGAGCTTTCCGTGCTCTGCGACGCCGAGATCGGCCTTATCGTCTTCTCCTCAAGCGGCAAGCTCTACGAGTTCTCTAGTTCCAGGTTTTCTTTTACTCTCTATCTCTTTCCCTTGATATATATAGATATATCTATACGTATATATATATGGCTTCAAGTCTAGGTCTATTTATTTTAGGGTTTTTCTTCACACGCCAGCCAGCAAGTAGCGTATTGAGCCCCTTTTCCCTTTTTCTTATTTTGGAATGAAGGAGCTGGGTAAAACGGGGTTTCTTTTGTTTTCTTTCTTCTTTTTGGAATTTATGCCCATTTTGGCTACTTCTAGTGGGAAAAACTGGTACGTTTACCTTTGCTGCTCATCGTCCCATTTTGGTCGTAAATTTTGTTCTTTTCCTCTTCATGTCCTCCGATCGAGGTGAAGCTTTCTGCCTAACTGTACTCTAGAGATGTAGAGGGTAATTAGTGCGCTGCTTTAGCCGAAGAAACATCATTGAAACTCACAGGAGATTAATTTTGGGGACAACGAGGTGAAGAATGTACTAAATTAAATTTTAAATTTTGGATTGATACATAAAAAGATATCTGGGATTATAATTTGATCTAATAAGCTCGGTTAAGTCAGCGCTTGATCATATTCTGCTGTCGCATCTTAAGATTGCGTGTATTTCATGTGGAAACAAATTTCTGGCGTTATTTTCGTCAATCAAATTGTCACTTGGAGCTCCAGTTCAGTAGTATAAATCGACAAGTTATATTGAATGACAATTAGGTGATCTTCTCGGGCACCCCTCGGGTACTGATCCTTGTCTGAGGGGATTGTATTAAAATCAAGGATTTCTTACTCATTTTAAGCAATAAACACATTCTAGATCTTTGTTCTATTTCATTTTTTTTTGAAATATTTTTGCCCCAAAGTCGTCATAAAAAGATTAAGAGTAACGCTGAGTCATCCAAATACAATAACTCAGAGGGGAGGATTTGATCCAGTGGGTGCCAGCAACCCCTAGTGCCCCCGCTGTATCCGCCCATGATTGTACTTAGATTTTTTTTGCCAGTGCTAGTAGACTTCATTGTTATTTGCATTCAAAGTTATTCAATTCTCTTAATTATACACCGCGTTAAAGAAAGCCTAAGCTAGCACAAGAAAGAATGTTATTAAGTGTTGCTCACGCACCACAAAATTAATCAAAAGTTAAAACGTTAAATCATTTAGTAGTTACATTGTTTTTAATTTGATAATGATATTTTTGAAACATAATAATATAGAATGGCTAGATTACAGTGTGCTATGATTGCCAGCTACTGAAGGTACATACGACCATAAATGGAGCTAGTGACTAGTTTTAAGAGATTATCATAATGGTTTCCCAACGGTTACATTATCTCGGTTGTGGTATATATGATTGTTACAAGTTTGATAAATAGAAATAGCCACTTTATAAGGCCATGTTTGATCTTCATGCATTGTGCATAAAGCTTTGGCTTCATTTGGGATCGGATGGCTTTCTCTCTTCTTCTTAAAGCAGCTTTCTATAGAAAAATATTAATTTTGATAGTAAAAAGCTGCTTTAAGAAGCAGTAAGAAAGCCGTCCCAAACGAAACCTTCATCTGCAAGCCTTCTCCATTTTCTTAAACTAATTGCTAGTTCACATGTGATAATCAATCTTTAACTTACTGACATGATCCTCACTATCTCTATTTGATTATGATCTACTTCATATTCATTGCAATGTTTAATTACTATGTTAATTTTTACTGTATGAAGTGTGTTTGTAAGCAGTATCTACTTTTCTGATTGTCATCAATGGCTTACATGTACAACTTGTGTGTTATTTTCTGCTAACAATTCTATGAAATTTGCTAGCTTGATTTGATTTCTCATTATTTTGGATAGATTGTCTTAACGTTTTGCTCTTTTATGCATTTACCATATCAGTAAGCTATTAATTTCCTTTGGAAATTAATTGACTAATTGTTGCATAATTAAAATTGGAAAAAGTTATGTATCTTAGTTTTAACTTGGAGGCAAAAACAACTCTTGCTTCATGTACGCTTAGTAATTACTAATTAGCATTTGCTTACAAGAAAAAGTAATGAAAGAATGGATATAAGCTAATGAAGTCTTAGCAGCTAGGAAGTGGATATATCTATTAGATGAAGTCTTTAATTGTAGCTGACATTATTATTATTGTTATTCTTAGTAGTTATGTAGCAAAAATACTTGCAGAGACAGCTTTCTGAATAATTTATCCCATTTAGGTTAAACTTAATGTATTTAATACAATATATCTATATCTAAATATATTTAAACAACAGTTACACAGGGCAAGTTTCATCTTGCACGTTTGATATGACGTCCTTATTTAACTTGGATGTATGACGAGAGTCATTGATAAACCTTCTCACAATATATGATAGTGATCTGAACTTGGATAGGGTAGAGTAACTCTTCTTTAGATTTAGATGCATATGAGTTTAGTGGAAAACTTACACAGGACTTACGGTCACAACTTGTAGTGAAGTTTTAACCACATATGACGAATATCCATTAAAAATTATAACTAAAGGATAGTGTTTGACACTTCTAGTTGTTGATCAAAGTGATTTGGTTTTAAGGATTCAAGCTTTCAAATGTGAATCTTTGTTATGTTTAAAATGAAAGCGTGAATATCTGTAACTCTCCAATTTAGAAATTGTGTTGCTTAGGGTTGGTGGTGCAAGGCTTGTATGGGAAGTTAAACCTTAGTGATCCTAACTCTAGTTATGTTGGTGTCCAAAGTTTAAGGCTATTTGAAGAATTAAGATGGTTACTACCTGTATGTATGCTTTTAAAGACTAATACCATATTTCGTCCATAATTAAGGGGCCGGTGTCTAACACGTTTACTGGTGGATAGAAGATATTAGGTGTTACGAATCCATGCTTTTTGATGTGGGGTTTTGCTACCCAATGATATTTCCAATACAAAACATTGAATGAATAAGTAAGACATAACGTGGCTTTGGATTTAGTTTCATATTAGATATTTGAAAAATATATTGTATAAATATCAAGTGATTGTACCTCACTTATAAGCTTAAGCTTTTGGATTGAAAATGAGTTTGACCATTACTGCAGTTGGCTCAATTTCGATCACCATTTAATTCATAAGGTTCATCTGGGAGTGGCTCTTATGCTTTGTGACTCCTATGGGTATTGATGTGGATTTTATCACGGTTGAGCAAGGTTTGAGTGTTAGAGTCTCTGATAGTGCCTCCTTGTACTTGAGTGGGCTCTTGATACATACTTGATGATCGAGCTTTGATTTAAAGTGGAGAGATGATTGATGTGGAGTGCTTTTATGTACGTGTAAGGGGGAGGGGGATATTAATTCATGTGTGATTTTGGTTTTAATTAGTTTCTCATTAGATAGCTATATTGATGTAAAGATACTATATGGTTAATCCTCACCTATATGCTTAAACTTTTGGGTTGATAATGGGCTTGATCGTCGGTGTATCTGGCCCAACTTTGATTTTCCTTTGGTTTATTATCCCAAAATAGACAACTCTCAAATTTGAAACAATGCTTGAAATGACGCTATTTAGGTTTGAGGGTAATTGATTTGTATATCGATTTAATCCATACAAACCTTAACTTTATTATAGTATATACTATATAAAATTTAGTTTTTTTTTTGACAAATTAAATTTATCACAAATTATAGGTAAAGTTTAAACCATTACTATTATTATCCAAGATTAAGAGACCAATATCAACTACTTACCGTCTTGGATTTTTAAAATTGAATTAAGATGATTTAGGTGCTATTGATAAAAAGGCTTGTATTTAGACTTGATCCTTGCTAACCCTGGCCCTGGCTATGGTGGCTAGAACTCATAATTTTTGGTGGAGTTGGTGTGTCCCTTCGGATGGTAATAATATGATGAGAAATATATAAATGTCTAAGGGTTTTATGCAATCAAGTTTTCCTAAGATTACTAATCGTGAAATAATCATAAATCATATAAGAGGAATGTTGATCGTCTTATATATTATGGGGAATAAAAAGAGAGCGTGTATGAAAAAAAAAACTCTTTATCCATCAAAATAAGTAGAAGGTTGATTCAAAGTAACGATTTCTAACTTATTTGAAAATTTTTCCTTATTCCTAAACTACCCTCACTTACATATTGCAGAAAAGACAGGTATTTGTGGTGAAAAAATCCGCCATAAAACAAGCCAAATATATATCTTAAATTTCATTTTATGGCGGATTTGCAGCGGATTCACGTTTGACAGTAAAATTTGCATCACAAAAGTATTTGCGACGAAATCTGTTGCAAATATTTTGTGATAGATTTACGATAGATTTATGACAGATTCATATTGAGAAAAATGATGGTTTCATTTTTACAAAATGTCGCAAATTCCGACGGATTTGTGGCGGAAAGGCCATCGTAAATTGTGTCGGATATTCCACCGCAAATCCACTGCTATTCGTGACAGATGTTTCCATTACAAAATATGATACTCACTCGTCGTTTCTATGTTTGCGATGGAATGTCCGCCATAAACCTGTAGCAAAAAAAAATCTCCTACAATCATCACTCCACTTCAACCATCCAACTTGAATTATTATAATAATATCCCCATCTATTTGACTATCACTTTAAACAATAGACCCGAGATAACTAAAAATTGTGCACTTTTTGTAATAAATCGATCACCTAATGTCACATTCCCACCACTAGATCTAGTACCATTGTACCACTAAAATTACACTCTATATATTATGTTTTAGATTTACTCAAATGAAAGCCTATAGATTCTAAGGTTGATCCCCATAATTCCAGTTTTTAATCAACTCCCTCTCTAGTCTTATCAATAAGAAGAATATCAATAGCAAAAAGTATACACCAAGGTACATCCTCTTACAAATGTTGTAGTAAGAACATCTATGCAAATTTAATATCTGTGATGCACAGACACGGACATGGCGACACAGACATGACACGACACAGACACGGACATGTCAATTATTGAAAATATAGGACACCGACACGGGTTGGACACGGCATTACAGTTTTTATATTTAAAAATAATGTATAAAAATTAAATAAGTATAATTTTAAAAATAATTTAGAAATAATAAGTCATTTAACTAGAATTTCTGCTTAAAATGATTAATATTAGGATATCGAGAGTCGGACGTCTATGCAGTTTATCAGTCATCGAGAGAGGAGATGACAATGCTGTCAAGAGTCAGGAATTGATGTTATGCAATAAATATTGGACATCAATATTAAGAGGGTATTTATCGTCGATGTTGAGAGGGTGATTGATTTGGTGTTGTGGGCAAGAAATAACAAATTTAATTTTTATATTTTAAATAAGTAAAAATTTAAATACATGAAATTATATTTTAAAAATTCATAAAATATTTAAGATATGCGTGTCGGATATGCGTTTCCAATTTGTATTTAATATTTTTTTAATTGGACACGTTTTTGGTGTGTCCGACACATGTCGGAGGAGTGTCGGACGCGTGTCGTGTCGGATACGGTGTCGGACACTGCACGTCTCTTTGAGTAGAAGTGTTGGTGCATCATAGCTTAATATATACAGGATTTGAGAATATCATTAGCAAAAAACATACACTAAGGGCTATTTGGCAACATGATTTATGCATGATTTGAGAAGGATTTATGCTAAATACTGCCAACCAGTAGATCTAATGGAGGAATAAATCCTCTGTTTCCCTCTTTTGTCATAAATCTGAGATCTACTAAATCCGGGAGTTCGGTAGATTTAAGGGATTTGGCCGAAGAAGCATGCGAAAGGTAGAAATTAGCTAGTTACCTTCACAGCGAGCGAGTGCCCGTCGCTGCTTCCGAGCAAGTTGTAGTCAGAGGAGACAAAAATTGTGAAGACGAAGAAGAACGGCGCCGAGGAAGAGTGATTTCAGATGTGATAGGATGGAACGTCATCGAAGGAGTCGATGCCGCAGGGGAACATAGAGCTGAGCAATATTGCCACGGTCTATAACAAAGCAATAGCGAATGAAACAAATGCCCAGTTAGTCGGGCCGGGTTTAGATAGGTCGGATTTGCGGAGGATTTGTGACAGATTTTATATAGAAATTCAGCCGCACATTTGCGGAAAAATTTTCACCGCAAATCCGCTACAAATAAAATGACGAATACTTATGTAGTAATTTTTGAGAAAAAATATTCCACCACAAAGGTTGCTGCAAATCGCTGACTTTCCTGTAGTGGCATAATCTAGCCTTAACCTCTATTTTTCTCCCTACACACTACTCCTACTCCATACCATCTCTCTCTCTCTAAATCATATCCTTTAGATGCATGAAGCTTCATTGAATAATGATGCCAGAGAACACTGCCATAAGAACTCCATAGTTTCTCATTAGATAGCTAAAATTAATATTGATGTAAAAATACTCTATAGTTAACCCTCACACATAAGCTTAAACCTTTAGGTTGATAATGGGCTTGATTGTTGGTGTATCTTGCCCAACTTTGATTTTCGTTTGGCTTATTCTCCCAAAATAGACAACTCTCAAATTTGAAACAATGCTTGAAATGATGCTATTTAGATTTGAGGGTAATTAGTTTGTATATCAAATTAATCCATACAAACCTTAACTTTATTATAGTATATAAACTATATAAAATTGAGTTTAATTTTTTTGACAAATTAAATTTATCACAAATTATAGGTAAAGTTTAAACCATTACTAAATATTATCCAAGATCAAGAGACCAATATCCACTACTTACAGTCTTGGATTTATTAAATTGAATTAAGATGATTTAGGTGCTATTGGTAAAAAAGTTTGTATTTAGATTTGATCCTTGCTAACCCTAGCCCTGGCTGTGGTGGCTAGAACTCATAATTTTTGGTGGAGTTGGTGCGTCCATTCGGATAGTAATAATATGATGAGAAATATATAAATGTTTAAGGGTTTTATGCAAACAAGCTTTCCTAAGATTACTAATCATGAAATAATCATATAAGAGGAATATTGATCGTCTTAGGGGAATAAAAAGAGAGCGTGTATGAAAAAAAAAAAAAAACTCTTCATCCATCAAAATAAGAAGAAGGTTGATTCAAAGTAATGATTTCTAACTTGTTTGAAAATTCTTCCTTATTGCTAAACTACTCTCTCTTAATATAACCTGGCCTTAACCTCCATGTTTCTCACTACACTCTTCTCCTACACCATACCATCTCTCTCTATCTCTCTAAATCATATCCGTTAGATGCATGAAACTTTATTGGATAATGATGCCAGAGAACACTGCCATATGAACTTCACGTGCAGTTTCTCATTAGTAGCTAAAAATAATATTGATGTAAAAATACTATATAGTTGACCCTCACCCATAAGCCAAACTTTTGGGTTGAAAATGGGTTTGATCATTGGTGTATCTGGCCCAACTTTGATTTTCCTTTGGTTTAATCTCCCAAAATAGACAACTCTCAAATTTGAAACAATGCTTAAAATGATGCTATTTAGGTTTGAGGGTAATTGATTTGTATATCGATTTAATCCATACAAACCTTAACTTTATTATAGTATATACTATATAAAATTTAGTTTAAATTTTTTGACAAATTAAATTAATAACAAATTATAGGTAAAGTTTAAACCGTTACTAAATATTATCCAAGATTAAGAGACCAATATCCACTGCTTATTGTCATGGATTTTAAAATTGAATTAATATTATTTAGGTGCTATTGGTAAAAAGTCTTCAATTTAGAAGTGATTCCTTCTAACCCTGGCCCTGGCTATGGTGGCTAGAGCTCATAATTTTTGGTGGAGTTGGTGTGTCCCCCCGGATGTCAATAATATGATGAGCAATATAAAAATGTCTAAGGGTTTTATGCAATCAAGTTTTCCTAAGATTACTAATCATGAAATAATCATATAAGAAGAATATTGATCGTCTTATATATTAAGGAGAATAAAATGAGAGCTTGTATGAAAAAAAAAACTCATCATCAATCAAAATAAGTAGAAGGTTCCTTCAAAGTAATGATTTCTAACTTATTTGAATATTCTTCCTTATTCCTAAACTACTCTCACTTTGCATAACCTAGCCTTAACCTCCATTTTTTTACTATACTACACCATACCATCTCTCTCTCTCTCTCTCTCTCTCTCTCTCTCTATAAATCATATCCTCTAAATGCATGAAGCTTCATTGGATAATGATGCTAGAGAACACTGCCATCAGTAAGGGATATTAACTCTCTGATGAGGATATCAGTCAGAGATTCCGACATGTGCACCATCGACAGAATTGTAGATCGACAGCTATGATTCATAGTCTTTACTTTTGATGTATTTTATGTTTTATTTATGTTGTGTTTCAGTTTTCCTCGTTTACCCTTATGAGTTATGAGTTCTTATTGTGGCCCTGTGGGCATTGGAGTTTTTTCTTCTTTTCTTTATTTTTGAGACTTATATATAGAGGTCTTGTGTTTTGTATGAGGGTAATGAATGATTAAATGAATATTTCAGATTTCTCTTCTTCTTGTGTGTGCACTTGAGAGAGGAGAAGCCTAGGAGAGGCTCAAACGAAGTACCCAACAACTCCTCCGAGTGAGCTCTTGGTTTTCTCCCAAAACTTCTTTTTATCTTTTTCTTTCCCCCACCACCTGAACCCCTTCATTTCTCCCACCCGTCGGCCCACCCCAACTCCTCTAACTTCACCAACGCCACATCCAAAACCCCTCCCTTCTCCTACCCAACACCATCCCTTTCCCCTTCACATTGCCTCCGGCCCACCCCCATAGCTACCTCCTTAATGATGACTTCAATCATCATAATTGCTTTCCTAAATTCACTCAAGCAAGAAAGGAAAGGAATTATTATTATTTGAAATTCAAATTTGAATTTCAAATATTTTCCTTATTTGCAAATTCTAATTTAGAAAAGTACATAAATATAAGTCCAATTTAAATTTAAATTAGATTTTATTTATTATTCCTTCCTAAATTACATGATTGGTTTTGGAAGCTTTTAAAATTCCTCCCCAAACTCCCTCCTCTTCTCTATATGCCGCCGGCCCGCTCCCTTTGCCTTGCTTTCTCTCTCTCTACTTAAATTCCCTAATCCCAATTTGAATTTGAAATTAAATTTTAAATTCTATTGCCTCCCAAATTACTTAAATCTGAAATTAATTTCAGATTTATTCATAACCCCTCACCCAAACCCTAAACCTAACTTAGCCCACAAGCCTCCCCTCTCTCCTTGGACGCCCCTCCTCTCCCCTTGTCTCTCTTGGAAAACTTAAATCTTTCATGATTTTTAGAGCAAAGAAGAGAAGACAAAATTCCTTCTCCCATCTACCATTAGTACCTGGCAGACCCTGAGGTCGACCACGGATTCACATACAACGTTCAAGGAGAAATCGACTTCCACTACAGGAAAATCTCTTCTTTCCGGCGGAATATTTGATAGTTTCCGGCGAATTTTAAAGTTTCTGATGGATTTCCGGCGAAATTCTTGTTATCTCCTTTCTTTGATCCACACTGGGACTACGAGGATTCAGTGAAAAGCTACGTATATCGCATACGTACTCTATCATCTCGCCGAGACGATTGACGAGTAATGACCAACTGGACATTGGAAAATCGTCGGCCGACCATCAACTTCCCCGCCTCTGGCTACTTCTCCGACGAACAATACCTTACGCGTTACTTGTCTTGTGTTGGCATCACTAGAGTTACTTCTACCCTTTCTCCGCTAAACCCCAATTTTAAGAGCGAAAGTGAGGGAACACATGGTGAACATATCTCATTGTTAAACCATGGATTTTTGTTTCATTGCCATTAGTTTTAATTTCTTATTCTTGTTGTTTCTTGCAAGTATCTGGTTAATCTCGTTTGTAATCGCTTGCTATTACATAAACTTTTAACGGAAATTTTTAAGAATCTAACTTGGTGAAACATAAGTATACAATTAGCAAGATTAAATTTCGAATTATTATTAATTTCCAGAGGCAATCCTTGTTTTCTTACATGTTTCACATCACTCTCTCCTTGCATAATATCTTCTAGGGGTGTCAATTTTTGACACGACCCGAAACACGACCCGAACCCAACCCGGAAAAATCCGGGTTCGGGTCAACCCGAACCCGAAACGGGTTGGGTTCGGGTTGAACAAATCAACCCGTTTTAAAAATCGGGTCGGATTCGGGTTGACCCAGCAACCCGAAATTGACCCGAATGTGACACGAAAACTCATATTTGACCCAAAAACTCGAGATTGACCCTTTTTTGACCTGATTTTGACCCGAAAATCGAATATTGACCCAATTTTGACCCGAAAATTAGCAATTTTAGCTCAAATTCGGATCATTCGTGTCAGGTCGGGTTGACCCGGACCCGAATCGGGTCGGGTTCGGGTCTGGATACCTAACCCGTTTTTAAAAATGGGTCGGGTTCGAGTTGACCCGAACAGTGCCGGGTCAGTTCCGTGTTCGACCCGAACCCGACCCGCTGACCCGAATTGACACCCCTAATATCTTCCATTGCATCATGCTTATAGAAAGAGTTCTTAAACTTTAAGAAAAAGCGGAAGCTGGTTGTGAAGTTGTACTAATTTGATACTGAGTTTATTGATATGAATTTGGGGTATTCATATAAAATTTACATATTTTTATTGAGTGGGAAGAAGATGAT
Source organism: Dendrobium catenatum (assembly GCF_001605985.2). Classification (NCBI taxonomy): domain Eukaryota; kingdom Viridiplantae; phylum Streptophyta; class Magnoliopsida; order Asparagales; family Orchidaceae; genus Dendrobium; species Dendrobium catenatum. Next base: position 452,447 of record NW_021320008.1, on the reverse strand, counting down.
GCTCACTAATTATAAAACTTTCAATTGTATGAAGTTTTCTTAAGTTTAGAGATATAACGTACCTTCAATTGTATGAAGTTTTCTTAAGTTTACGGATAATTGGTAAAATTATATTAATAAATGGTTATGATCAAACAAATAAGTTCTTATAATAAATTTTTATATTCTAGAATTGTCTACTGAGCAACTTACTCCCTCCTTAATTTTGTTAAAACTCTAAGTTTCAAACTAGTACTTAATGATTTTTTGTGAAGTTTATTAATATTATAATGTTTATACCAAAACACTATAAAAGTCGGTGGTAAGTGCACAAATATTATTGGAGAGTATCATAGAAGAATTTCGTTGTTAGCAAATGATTCAAAAATCATTTACAAAACATCAAGAAGAGATTCAGACATGATTTAGGCTCTTGGCGGAAAATTTCTGTATAACTAAGATAATATAAAGGGAGGGAGAAGAAGTTCTCTTGAACTTTCTTGAATTCTCTCTCCTTTGCACTCTCTTATGAATTATGGCTTTTAGTTTTTCTTTTTTTGTCCTCTGAGTTAATTATTATGATGACCATCTTTATATAGAAAATGGTTATTGGTTACCAAATTTGGGAAGGTTTGTTGCATGAAATCAAGGTCTTATTTATACTTTCAAAAATTACTAGAAAGCGGTGTCAGTATCAGTTAGTTGGGGTTAGTTTGACATTATACTATACAAGAATAATCTTATCAATGAAGGTGTCACTTAGCTATAGGTATGGAGGCTTCCCTAAGAACCTTTTTTGAACTCCTCACAACCTCATCAATTCTTCTTGGCTTTGATCGATAGATTTCTCTTAGCATCATTCAAGATATTTTTGTTAACTCCCAGCTGTTTCTTGGCATTTTGATCCCATGGTTAGGATGGAAATCTATGGGAGGCTCACATATTAAATACTATCCATGTGAAGAATTATTTGAATCAGTCTCAATTTGTGATGAACTACTTGAAAGGGAAAGGAAAAATGATTCACCTCCTTGAGGTAGGACCAAAAGAAGAATATCATAATTTTTGGGCATGGGATGAAACATACTTTATGATCATGTCATGGTTGTTGAATTTCATGACTCTAGACAAAAGTGATGCTTTCATGTTCCTATCTAATGTAAAAGACATATTGGTATGGGATGCTGCAAGACAAACCTTCTCAAAAGCTCGGGATGCTACACAAATCTTCAAAATTAAAGTCAAGGTGGGAAGCACAAAATAAGGGAGCAAGACTGTGACTGAATGTGTCACTCTCCTTCAAAGCTTGTGGTAAGAACTTGATCACTACAAATGCATAGAGACCAGGTGTCCAGAAGATGCTTCTATCTTAAAAAACTTTATTGGGAAAGAAAGAGTGCATGACGCAAGATTAAATACAGAGTTTGATCTGGTTAGAGTTCAAATCCTTGACAAAGAGGAGACACCCTCACTAAATGAGGCAATTTCTCTCATTCGTGCTGAGGAAAGCTGATGGAGTAATGCTAGAACCAAAGGTTGCTGAAGGTTCAACAATGGTGATAACCTAAGAAGCATCATGAAAGGAAAGAGATAAGGATTCCTCAAAAGCTCAAGACAAAAGCTTCCTTTGGTGCAACTATTGCAAGAAATCAATACATACAAAGGAGACATGCTAGAAGTTATATGGAATGCCCTTAAGTAAGGAGTGAAATCAAAGAATAAAACAAAAGAAAACATAAGCTAATACTATAAAAATCAGCCCAACTCAGAAACACAGTTTAACTTCAGAGAGCTCAACAAAGAATATAATGATAAGCTAAAATAACTCATGTCACCTGCATCTTCTTCTCTTACACTTTCAAGTAAATTTCCTGTATCTATTAGATTAAGTGTCTTTAGAAATCATTTGAAAGGAGTATTGATCATTGAATAAGGAATCACAGATCACATGACACACTCCACTATCCACTTCTTCAATTATTCTCCTGGCTGATGGTTCTCTTATCATAATAGCAGGCCAAGGAGACATACCCTTATCTCCCTCCATCACTCTAAAAAATACACTCCACGTACCTCTATTATCTACAAACTTACTAGTGATCATAATTGTCAAGTCCTATTTAACCATACTTGTTGCTTATTTTAGGACCAGGGATATGGGAAAAAGATTGGACTTACTAAGGAGAGAGATTGGCTGTATTACAAGGAATAGCTGAACAAATCCACTATCATCAATAATCGTTATTCTGTGGTATCCTTATTTAATAAAAAATCTATTATTTGGCTAGCTTCATCATTTTAGATTAGGACATCTATCTTTTGATGTTTTAAAAATATATTCTCAAAACTTTTTTATAAATTAGAAATTGAATATTTTCATGGTGAAACTTATGAGTTAGCTAAGCATAAATTAGTTTCTTTTCCAAACAAAACTGGGAGATGTCATACTCCCTTCTACCTTATTCATAATGATATCTGTGGATCCTAAAAGAATCATAACATTTCAGGGGCCCAATTGTTTGTATCATTCATTGATGACAGCAGCCAAGACTCTTGGATCTTTCCCCTCAAATATAAATTCGATGTGAGCATTATCCTCCCCATTTTTCACACCATGATCCATAATTAATTCGGGGTAAAAATGAAAAAATTGTTCAGACAATGCTATAGATCACTTTAACCAAACCCTATCCTACTACTTTCAAAGGGAATGTATCATTCATGAGTCTTCTTGCGTTCATATCCCATAACAAAAAGGAGTTGCAGAAAGACAAAATGGCCGCCTTCTTGCTTCTACTCGTGCACTTCTACTCCACCACAATGTACCCAAATCTACTTGGGGGAAGCACTTCTGATAATCACATATCTCATAAACTGACTATCTTCACTACAAGAAAGTTAACAATTTCCAACATATTTTTTTCCTCAAAAATTGCAACGAAAATATTCGTTGTTTCTTTTGCAGAGGACTTGTGGTAGAATTCCACAGCAAAATTGCGATTTTTTTTCCCATCACAAGTCCGTTGCAAATCCGACACAAGCTACCCTATCTAATCGGCTGATTGGGCATTCGTTTCAATTGTTTGTTCTATTCTCGTCCCCTCTCCTACTCACTGGACATTGCTCGGCTCATTTGACGACTTTCCCTCCCTGTGATATTGCCTCCTTCAATGACGTTCGTTCCTGTCGCATCCGAAGCCACGCTTCCTCGCCGTTCTTCTTCAGAACCGCTGTCCCATGGCATTTTGATCCAACGATTAGTATGGGTATCCGTTGGAGGCTCACCTATTTAATCATAGCATTCCCTTGTCATTTTGATCTCACGGCTAGGATGAGAATCCGTGGGAGGCTTGCTTGGATCACGCTGATCCCCTTCCATAATATTTAGGCGACTGATTTAGGAAGAATTATATTAGAGCAATTATATGCATGATTCTATAATTATTATTTTTTATGAAAATATATTGTATAGATCTATAAATATGAATAAGTTTGTGCAATGAAATTAAACCTTTTTCCTATCCAACTCTCTGAATTTAACAATCTTGGATAGTTCTATTCGCAACTTCTCAGCAATTCATTTGATTTATTGACCAGTAATGACATTATTACTCTCTCTTTTCTCTATTTCTCTAACTTTCTTTAATGCCAAAAGGTCCATGCCACTAGTTTCAAGACTTTGGGAACTTTTAGTAGGCAAACTCCACTAATCCCACACCCTTTCTTGTGTCTCTTGTAGTGTATCTTGTAGTGTATGTACACACACATGCAACATTCCAACCTCAATTGGAAAAATTTCAAAATTTATTTCATAATTGGCGAGCTACATAAAACAAAAGAAAGATGTCATCAAAGCGTTTTGGGTGTAATTTATTTAAATGAAATTATATTGTTGATTCCATTGATCCATGGTATACTTTATAGCAAATTATACTTTCGGTACTCGTCAAAATCAGATTATATGCTACCTAGGTTTAATTTCGAACCTTTGATCCAAGTTTAAGCAAATATATTACTAGGGAAAAGAAGCGGGAAGAGAAATATTTTAGGCAATAACATGATGATGAGCTTTCTTTCTTAATCAAAATTTTTAAAATTAAAAATTTTCAAATTAAAAAAATTAAAAGAGTTAATGGCTATGATAATTAATTGGTTGCATGAGGGTTTGTTATTTATTTATGGATTAAAAAAGAACACGAGGAAAGTCAATTAGAACTATATATGTCACCTTTTGTCCTATTTCTCACAGGTTCATATATCCTCCCAAATTCAATACAATGCTTATACTTCATTGCACATTCACCTCACTCCCCTCTCTCTCTCTCTCTCTCTCTCTCTCTCTCATACGCACACATATCTTTCTGTCATAATTGAACATCCTTGGAGAGTATTACTAGAGAATATCATAGGATGCAAGGCAATATCTTATCACACCACATGTCCAAAAGGCTATGCACTTCAACAACATAGGACGTGATGAATAGATTAATTTCAACTCATGAGATGAAATAATATGTATAATTTTAAGTATAAATATGTAAACATAAGGATAAGAAAATAACTAATATCTCATAATATATATATATATATAGTCATTAACAATAGTTTATAAAAATAAATGATATAAGGCATGGGACATGCAATATGATAATAAAAATTACCATTTATGATATCTTAGTTTTATAATGAATATCATTATATTAACATGTTAGCATAATATAATCTTGCATGACATAAATAAAAAAGGTTATGTATTTTGAGATGATTTACAATATGGTTATATTCATGAGGATTTGTATGAAAATAGCAATTAATGCATTTTATGTCAATGTGCAATCACACAGACACACACAAAAATGATCTATGTTTCATCTATCATATTTCATTTATATTTTTAGTTATATATAGTTGTTTTAGTAAGACACATTGAATCAAGAAGCTGTGTATCAGCACATGCAAATCAAATGATTCTCAAACTAGTTACAAATATGTGGCCCGTCAGCTTGAGTAGCTAAATCCGAAAGGGTGCTATTGATTTACACATCCGATAAAACAAAGCATATATAATTTATATATGTCATAAGCATGTGTTGAATAAGTATTTTATAATAAATATGATCAATAATAGCCAAATAATAAAAATATGATTTGCATGAAAAGATTGATTGCATTCAACTAAAGTAATATATATGCGATAAACTTTTACTATCATGTAATCATTTCAAATTAAAAAAAATTATGCAATAATCAAAATGTTAAGCTTTATAAGTCAAATTTTATTTCATTATGAATATTAAGTAAGATATAGTAAAATATGTATGGTAATAATTGAATGTCAAAGGCATAATCGACAATCTACTAAATATCTAAGAAACCTATTGCAAGCATTAAAGATAAAGCTCCAAATAAGAATATGCATGCTAATCCTTTAGTAAATAAAAATTACTTTTGTCGAGTTAAAATACTTAAAATCATGCTCTTGAGGGTCCAAAGAACAATATGAGCTGACACTTAACTCAAAGGTCTCAACTAACAAAAATTCTATTAATATTTAAAATTATGCAAAGTAATAAAAAATATTAGAATATATGACCTAATTTAACAAAAAATTGATTATATTAATCCTTAAATAAAGGCATGAAAAGCTAATATTTAATTAAATATATATGACCTCACATACGTTACTCAAAAGTCAACCCAGGTTAATTATTATTATTATTATTGAATAAGATCTACGATATAAATTTTAATCATATAATTTATCCTAATATTTATTAAATCAAACCCTAAGGCTAAGATTAAAAATAACTAATAATCTACATTAATTTAAAAAAAAAATTACAGTAATTTATAAATTGGTGAGTTATGAGAAAAGAAGGAAAAAGAAAGATAGGGTCATAAGCTCTTCAACGTTTGATGACGACGAATCTAATGAATGTTCATAAAGGGAATGACACATGATTTGAGAGGACTATGATTGAAAAGAAAAAAACTAAGGGAGGATTTTGTGATTTCTTGTATTTGGTTAAACAAGATGATGAGGATTTGAAATATCAAGATCTAGGAATTTCATCACAAATATATAGAGACAAGGAGTAAAGAAAGAGGGAAGGCAAGGAGGAAGGCTTGCAGCTGCTTTATAGTAGAGGGAAGAAGAAGACAAGGAGATTTGCTATTGATAACTTCGGAGGAAGAGACAAGGGAAGAGTGTGATGTACTAGTTCTTTCCTTCTTCTTTTTTTGAATGAAACTCATATAGGGGCCTACGCATTCATTTAAATAAAAGATTATAAGTCCATAATTAATCATAAGCTCTTTAAAAATACAATATTTAAAATAAAACCCATGAGCCATTGACTCAATCTATTACAATAAACAAGTTAAAAGAAAGGGAGGCAATTAGGCCAACACCCAAAAGGTCGAACGGTTGGTCCAACCAAATATCCCCTCAAAAGGTGCCCAAGCTAGATCAAGAAAGCAAGAAGAGCCTCAGCAAACTGAAACGGAGCCAAACAAACTACCAACCAGAGACTTGCAAGACAAAGAAAGCTAGCAAAACAAAAAAATAGGCCAAGAACACAGACTGACTACGGGAAATTACAAACTCGACTAAACCTAATAACAACCATAAAAAACAAAGACAACAACAGCCTCCCAAAACCCAAAAAAGGGATAAAACACACGGAGTAGCCAAACCACCGAAAAAGCTAGAAAGACATCAAGAAGTTTTGGATCGAAAGGAATGGGCTAAGGAATATTTGAAGTTGAGCACAACTTTATTCCCTTTAGCTTTTTTATTTTTTTAATTTTTCCTACTCGAAGAGATAAACCCTTCATTATCCATCAGAACAACATCCAAAAAACATCATCCATCAAGACATGGCAATGATCAGCTCTCACTTCCCCAATATCCCTATCAATAGCAAACGGATCACGCAACCAGTCATTATCATCTATAGGGGTACCATCATTTAAACAAAGCGCCATACCCACACCTAATGAGACCGCAACCCCATCAAGAATAGGAGAGAAACTAATATCAATGATCGACACCATATTAGAAACATCACAGTAAACTACAGGACTATCCTCCCTAGCATCAACAATAATGTTTTCCTTAGGCTCCTTATTAGAAACATCAACATAAGAAGAACTAACAACATTTGCACTATTATGAATATCAATAATAGCCATAGAAATCAAATTTTAAACAACTTCAGGAGTCTCAGAAGCAGGAATAAAACCCTGATAAAGGGGATATTCCTTGTCAGCATTAGATATGCCCAACGAATTTCCAACACTAGGAACAATAATATGATGGGGGCATCAGCAATGGGGCCTAATTTAATAACATTGTTACCATCCTCGACAATCAACAAGTTAGATGGTTCAGAAGTGGCAACAACACCATTAACATGAAACACCAAAGGATTCACAACCATAGTGCAAAGAGCAGTAGCCTGAGGAGTATCATCATAACACCCATTAAGGTTAGATGAAACCAAGCTAACTTTGGGGTTGGAAACATTGGTATTAACTAAATGGGGGTGTAGTGTGTGACAATCCATTCTCTATTGCCCCGAGGATTTGCAATGATCATAAAAAGAAGGGAAACCCCCCATATCAACTTGTTATATGTACCCAAGTTTATCAGGGCCAAGCCAAACATGATTGGGGTAACATTTGGTGACGTCGAGCTTAACCAACATACGGGCAACAGAGGGCCTTGACCCAACAGAGGTGGCATTGTCAATTTTAGAGACCTACCAAATAAAGAGCCTAATCAGTAAAGTATTCAAGAAGAGAATAGGTGAGGACAGAGATTAGGGAAAGAAACCCATATCAGAATAACAGGGGAATCCACATCGACATCAAAGAGTGGAGACCATTTGGTAAGTTTCATGTAGCGGTTATTCACGAAATACGATTGATGAGAGAAAACACGACTTTAATTCAAGTCGTTAACCAATTTAATCATAACATGCTTAGGATTGAAAAGAGTAACAGAGAAATCTCCAATGAGTTTAAGGTTGAAGAAAACTTTCTAATCGAATCAAGGGCTGACCTATGAGCAAGAAATTTACCTACAAAAGCATATTCGAAAGGAGCAGCTAGAGCTAAGATCTCCTCCTTCAAGATCCACAATGAAGGTAACCTGTAATGTGTCATGGTTTTGAGGTCAGGAAAAATATTTGAGGTAGACGCCCCGACCAAGGTGTGTAGAAACGAATGAGATTGCATTTTTTTATTTAGAAATCTAGGATCATTCAACTGAGTGACCACCATTTGGACGATGGGACGACCGAAGGTGGAAAAAAATGGCGAACAAACACCAAATTCCAAACCAAAAGAACAAATGAAGGGAGAAAAGAGGTGGAAAACATGCACCTTCACAGCCGCCATCGAGTGCACTGGCCGACGACACTGCTAGGGGAACACAGAGCATCCAAACCCTAGCAGAGCCAATTAGAGTGTGTATTGGACAAATATTGTTCTTTTCTTTCCTTAATAGCACAAATGGAGGCGATTAGGGAGGGCAAGGTTTGAATAGTGATGGTGGAATCACATGAATTACATGAAGGAGGCATATGAGGGTTTATACACTTGGGTCATTCATATGTGCAAAATAATTAATGTAATGGCACATGGTATGGTGCAACGCATCGTCAATGCCATTTGCTTGGCGCAATGATATGTTTAAAATGACGCACTCTAGTTGTTCCATGCAAAATCTACACGGCATATGCTATTTTTTGTTTTAAATTTAAAATTAACATTTATATTTATATTTATTAATTTTATCATTTATTTAATAACTTGGTAGTGCAACATTATATGTAAATTCCTTAATTTATAAAAAGAGGGCATCGATTATTTATGAAATATATTTTAGATTTATTGAATCAATTGATTCCATATTTATGTTATTTGTAATTATTTCCCTTTTCATTGATACATTTAAAAGTAAAGTAAAAATGTTTGAATACATGCATGCTTATAGGTATTCGAAATAATGTAGATATAGTTCAAATCACCAAAAATGATATTGCATGAAAAAATATATAATATTGGCAAATGAATGTGATAATTATTGTATGACATGTATTTTTTGTGGCCAATGCTGATGATTATGAATCAGAGGATTGTGTTTGTTTTTTTTAAGGAAAACCCATATATGGCCTATACGTTAATAATTAAAAAAGGATTACTAGTCTAAAGAGATCGATAGATCACTAAAACTCAAAGAGCACAATCAAAAAGGCAAAAAATTCCTAAGAGCCAAATATTCTTGCCTACTTACAAAAATAAATGCCATTAAAATCAATGAAAATAAATAAAAGGAAGGTCGGAAAGAAGCCAAACCTAAAAGCAGCCCCAAGCTGAGATAGGCAGTCAGCGCAACTAAAGAGAATTTACACATGCAGGAAAACGTTGAGTAACGAAGCACCCTGCTAGAAAGAGTTCAACACGAAGGAGACCAACTAGCAGCCGCAGGAGCCAACAAGAGTAGAACATAACACTCCTTGTACATGACAATAAAAGACAAAAAGAAAAAAAACCAACAGTGGGTGAAAGCATATACTAAAAGAAGCAGAAAAACTATAACAGCTAGAACAAAAAACAAACAACTGCTTCACAATCTAAAACTAATGAATTAGCAACTGAGTAGCAGAATGAGAATCAACATATCCAAATTGCCATAACACAACACTCCAACATTACAAGAGCAGGAAATCGAAGCCTTAGACAAGACAAACATACAACAAGAACAACAACATCAAGCCTTTGTCCCACTACGTGGGGTCGACTACATGAATCCTTTTTCGCCATTGTGTCCTGTTAAAAATCAAATTCTCATTTAAATTTAATAAAGAAAGATCATTTCTAATATTTTCTAACCAAGTCTTTTTAGGTCTACCTCTACCTTTCTTAACATAAGTCAAATCTAATACCTCAACTTTCCTAACCGGGTCATCGGAAGGCCTCTATTTAATGTGACCAAACCATCTAAGGTGACTCTCTCTTATCTTATCTTCCACTGGAGCTACTCCAACCTTTTCACGTATACGCTCATTTCGTATCCTATCTCTAAGGGTAAAGCCTCACATCCACCTAAGCATCCTCATCTCTGCCACACTTAATTTAATATTATGCTTCTCTTTTAATGTCCAACATTCAACACCATAAAGCATTGCAGGTCTCACCACCATCTTGTAGAATTTTCCCTTAAGTTTTGGGGGGACTTTTCTATCGCACAACAAGCCCAAAACATAGCCAGAAAGAAAACACCTTGCCAACAAACCAAAAACAGAGCCTCATTTAAACCTAAAAGAAGGAAACCCAAGCTTGTCCATTCTCACCAAACCTTTCAAGAAATGTAAATTAGAAAAATCAGTATACAGCTCAGTGGCCTAGAGATAAACATCTTTTCTAACAAACCAATCAACACATGAATTACGACATCTAGGAATAGGAGAGATTGTAAACTCAACCTTCTTCAAAAATTCATAACATTCCTAAAATGTAAAAAATGATGCATTATTGCAATAATTATTCTTAACAAGATTAATTAGGATTAAAGAATAAGTCTCATTCCAAATATTTTGAATATTGAATTGGGAATAGAATTTAAGGCCGAGTAAGAGAGCAGAGGTCGCAACAATAACCATTTTGCCATTAAAAGCTTTATCAGCAAAGGTAAATATTATATTGCCGCTAAAGTTTATAACAATTACAGATTTCCCCACATCCAGCACCAACTTTAGAAAGAGGACTGTCGACATTTAATTTAAACTGTTTAAAGGACGGTTTAATCCAATAAACCATACTAAACAGACGTCTAACATTGTCTTTCTTAAAAGATACCTGAAAAATAGTAGTCCAAGACATATCACCTTTGAAATGCTTAGGTAATAGTAACTAAGCATTAATCATCTGGTGGATTTTAAGCTTTAGGCAGATAATAATTTTATCACAATTCATTTTGATGCCAAGATGTTTACTATTGTTTCTCTGCAATCATTACAACCAGAATACTATCATAGGGACAATAATTTCAATGTGGTTAGCAGGATGTTTGGAACATCATATCAGTGAGCCAAAAAAAGAATAGCAATTAATGACATTAGATTCCAAATTAAAGCCCAAAGCATTCTCAAAAAAAAAAAAAAAAAAACCCAGACCTTATTAGCAATAAGCCCGTCCAAGAAAACATGATTAAGAATTTTAACATAAGTACAACTTTGACATTTAAAAATTATGTTAAATCCTTTAGACATCAATCTCTCATCCATAAGAATGAAATCTTTTATAAGTGGCCAATTAAAAATTTAACAGGAGATAGGAATATTGAGGCTCCAAATTTTATTAAAAACTTTGATATTAGGAGACCTATCTCTGATACAATTCCAAACCTCTTTAGAACAAAACTTGCCATCTTTAGACTTATTAAAGGTCATATTATCATGCATAGTTGTGTCAAAAGGAATGTCCATAATGCCATCAACCACAATTTCAGGAACAAAATAAACCAAACGGTTATAATTCGCTCCAATTACCATTGCATAAGAAATCATAAACTTTCAAATTCGAGATAGAATGAGTATGAAATAATAATATAAAGAACCAAATCCGATCCAATTGTCTTGCCAAAAAAAAAAAAGTTACCAATCCCAATACCCCATTGCAAGAAAGATTCACCCAACCACTTTATACTACACAATCTGTGCCAAATAGCGGAGTGACCATTTTTTAAAAAAACAACAAGACAGATGGTTGGACTTGCAATATTTCAAGTTCATAAAGTTAGCCCAAAGGGAATTGTTTCATATGAATTTCCACCAGAGGTTTATAGAGAACATTTAACCATATCTTTGATGGACTTGCACCCAAGCCCCCCTCCCCAACAGGATCGGTATAAGAATCCCAGGATCTCCAATGAATCCTCTTAAAATTAGAGGAAGATGATGTTGATGAAAGAAATGAGGCTTTTTTTTACATTGTATTTTTTTTTTTTTGACATTGGATGATGATGATGATGATGATTCCTAAGAAAGACGAATTTAATTTCTGATAAAAGAAATAAATCTAAAAAAATGATTACAATGTTTTGAATTTTGGTTGATTGAGGTGTTGATTATTTAAAATTAAACATCACTTTGGATATTTTTATTACCATGATGATTTATCTTTTTATTTAATATATATATATATATGTATATATATATATATGTATATATATATATATGTATATATATATATATATATATATATATATATATATATATATATATATATATATGTATATATATATATATATGTATATATATATAATTTTTAATTATTTAATATTGTGTGTGATGTTCAAAATGATGTGTGTTGTGCCGTGTGCTATACACTATGGCTCTATGAGAACCTTTGCATTATGGTGCGTTATTCGCCGTTGAAAAGTATGGATTGGGTCGGGTACAGTTAGGGAATCGGACGAGGAGTTGGTTTAGACAAGACTTGGACCAATTTGGTTCAGTATTGGGGTCGGTTCATTTCACTTATGTTCTCTCATTTTCACATAATAGTTAGGCATATTAAGGTGTCTTACAACAAGTTTAGAGATTAGATTTACTTGATTTCATTGGATTTTTGAAGAGTAGGGGAAAGGAGATTGGAGGGCGAAGATTTGTTAGAGAAATGTGGTCGGGATGTGAGAATTTTGTGGATCTTCTTGGTCCTGGGCTAAGACATGGATGTCAGGCTCATTGCTGACAAGAATCGATTCATTAGAGACTTTTGCACTTCATCATTTGATAAGAGTTTCCATCTTAATTTAAATGGCTTTATCTATCATTATTGGAAAATAAACAATTTTTGTTGTTTTTTCATAAAAGTAGGCTCTTTTTTTGTCTAAAGGTCAAGTTTACAATAAATTTTCAACAAAAAGTGGCCTAGTGGAAGAAGTACTATTATATGTATTTTCTTATAATACAAATTCATCTAAAAAAGTTTTTCCGAAGGAAATTTCTTCCGTAAAATTGGTATGAATATTATTTTTGGTTTACCTAGTTACCATCAGCATATTCATCAAAACTTGATTTTGTTATTATTATTTTTTTTACTGAAGCTTACCTTACCTTGAGGGTCAATTATCAACACCTATTTCATCAGACACAACAAATATACATCTTTTAAAATAAAATAAGAATATCCACACAATTTAGAATAATATAATTACACATAAAAAATGAAACTAATTATGTAAAACAAATATTAGAATTATTATACATTAGCATATGCTTATTTATATATATATTATCTCTCCTCAAGTTCACTTACCTCCTTTCTCTCCTTCGCTCTTTTTCTACTTATCATCTTTATCTTAATTATCCTTGTAATTTTCCTAACAAATCTATCAACCTCTTCAAATTCACCCTCAAAATCATGTAAATTAGCCACCTGGTCAGTATCAATAACCATTATATGAATTTCGATATATTCTCTTCTTGATGAAGAACTTATAAATTTTATTTATTATCAACCTATCTTTAAGCTTAATATTAGTCACTACTTATCAAACTATTTTGTGTCTTAATCTCTCAAGATAATTAGCATTATAGATCTTAACCACTTGTTATGCAAGAATAAAATGATCAAATTTTATATATCACTTCATCGCATCTCAATAATTTCATATTAGTTGGCATCTTAGATCTAAACTGCTTTCTTTGTGAGAATAAAATGGTTAAAGGATTCTCAATTGTAAGCAAGCTTTTTTTGTTTTCTTTAGTATATTATAGTTGTGTTTTTTTATTGAAAAATGCCATAATATATAATCATCTTCTTGTATTTTATTTAACAAATGCAACACTATATTTATCTTTTCACCTTTGTTCCATGAACTCGTATGAAATTTATAACCATTTATTGTATTAATTATTCACATTCTCATTGGTCTCCAAACAAAGTTATTGTATTATTTGTCACTAGTGTCTTCATCATTATAACAAACTCTAATTTGACTACACTATATATATATAGAGAGAGAGACGGGGGGGGTTAAAAATGAGAGGTTTTTTGTGCTAGGCATGCCTCACAAATATATTTTTCTATGTGAGCATTATTTTTTATAATTATTTTAATTTTATTGTGAAATTTATAGTTATTTTTAAACATGTAATTAGATATATTACGTATAATATATTTTTAAATGTATGGAGATAGTTTTGTATTTACCTTTCAAATTGAGTTATTCAATAATATTATATTAGGTTAAGTGTGTTGAAGGGGAAAATATGTGATATGAGGATATTCTTCTAGTATGAGATAATTAAAAAAAAAAATGAAAGAGGTCCAATAGGCAAGAACAATAAATAATATACTAACTCATGTAAAAACTTAGAAGTCATATCATCAATGTAAAAGCCAAGTCAACATAAGTAAAGAATCTAGGTTGATCAGTGTCCCAAAGAAAATTGATTCCCTAAGGTTATTATACTTGAGGAACCCCTGAGAGACGCCATCAATAAAGGAAACATGCTCTTATTTTCATTTGTCGGGGTCAACATCAAAGGTATACTAAGATGCAAAGGACTATCATCCAAAGTGGGCAACCAGGACTTTTAAATGGGTCTAAATCACCATAATCAGATGAGATGACTGCCTCTATGGGTGTAAACGAGTTGAGTTGAGTCGAGTATTTTTCTTATCAAGGCTGGCTCATTTAATCCTTAATGAGCTCGAGCTCGAGCTCGAGATCGATTCGTTTAGAAAATATCAAGCTTGAGCTCGTTTGAAAAGCTCGACTTGAGATTGAGCTCGTTTGAAAAACTGTAGCTGTGGATAGGTTTTTTTATAAAATAAGCTTTCAAATATTATAAAAAAATAATATTATAATATATATATATATATATATATCGAGTAGCTTGATAAGCTTTCGAGTCGAGTCGGTTTGAGCTCGAACTCGTTTATCATATGAGCTTGATTGTATGCTCGAAGCTCGATAAGCTCGGCTCACGAGGTCGTTAACGAGTCGAGTTTGAGCCGGTCGGCTCGGCTCACTTACACCCCTAACTGCGTCTTCATATAAAAAGTTTATGCAATAATAATTATTGAATCACCATAAAGTTAAAAATATTGTGAAAGGGCTCAAATGGGTGATGGATAAAGATAAGAAATCGAAAAAAGCAAGAAACAAACTAGCCAAGAATTTATGGATCTATCATCCTAATTTTTTAAGCCTGAAATGGTTTAGTTGTGATAGTAAGCAACCCAGCCTAGCCATGAGATGCTTTGTTAGCAACCATAAATTGTATCATCTATAATGTGATCTCAAATTAAGAAAAGAAAACCCAGATTCATTGACAGAAAAATCTTAGGGGTAAAATTGATATGATGCATGAATTGTAATCCTTAGAGGTATAATAAATGCATATAGAAAGAGGGAAATAGGATAGCCTAGCTATACGCAATTAGATCTACTCAATTAAGGTTACAATTTTGTGTAGATTAGGATATATAGTACATGGCATGCCAATTATCCAATTAGGCATATTAATTAAAACCATGTCTTCAAGTCTGAAACTCTATTTCAAGGGAAATGATATGAATGCAAACTTAGAATGAGAGACTTAATTGCTAGCATGCTCTACTCTACAACTTGTCTATAGAGGTCTAAAGACAATAATTTAATTCCAGTTAAAATGTTAGCATTGAAGCCAAATACTTAATTTCAGAAATTTTTTTCTTAAATAAATTTTAAAGATGATTATTCATTTATTAAAGTTGATAGAAAATATTTTTCATTAAGACGCTACTGTAACATATGATTTTCTGACAAACCACACATATTAATACAGAAAGTTAAAAGTAATTAGCTTATATGCAACTAGAAAAAAGCAAAGTACAAGTGTGGTTTGTCTGTACCTAGCATTGTAAGATAAAATAGAAAAAGGCAGTTGGATTCTGCATAATACACTAGTCCCCTAAATCTAAATGTAAATTAAAGTCAACAAGGTATAAATTCATGATTTCCTTTGCTTGTGGTCCTTGCCACTGGATTTATTTTGAGTGCTCCTTGTCTATTTGGTCTTGAAGGTACCCCCGAATCATCTTGAGTGCTTCTGATATGTCTGGTTCTTAAGGTATTCCTGGAATTAGATATGAGAAATATACTTGGTAAAAAAACTTTTTCTTGTGCTTTATTACTCACACAAAACTTTTTTAATGGATAGTAAGTTTATTTATATAAAATTAAAAAAAATACAAAGTGGAATCATAGAGTATCACAGATTATACACCCAACAGTTATCAAAGCACAAAAAATAAACTCACATGACATTAGTAATGTCAAAATTTGAATGTTTAAATTTTGACATGCGACCCCTATTAAATAAAAATATGAATGACTGTATTTTAAGCACATGCAAAAAGAGCTACACTCTAATTATATATCAGAAAAGTAGCCAAACCATATCCATGCAAAATATATTCTAATTCGGCATGTAATATAGTAAGCTCACCAAAGAATTTTGTAGCAAAAAGAAACTTAGCTACACTACTCTAAGCTAAGCAGCTGGCGTTGGTCTCTATCAGTCTCCAAGTGTGTGCAATAGTTTGAGGATGGTAGAAGATCAACTCATGCAACTGTGACAAATTACTGAGCTAGCTCATCTTAAAGGGTCCAAGTAAGCTAATGCTTGTGACCTTAACATTAGATTTTAAAGTTAAATTTTAAGATATGCTATGATAGGGTTTAAAGAAGTTTGAAAATAAATAGATATCCATCAGATAATATCAAAAGACATGAATTAGAAGATTTTTAAAGCTTTATATATATATATATATATATAGTTAAGCTAATGTTAATAATTGAAAAAGATGACATGTCCTAGGTTGTTTGTATTTCTGAATAGTCATATGTTGTTTGATTATGATAGAATAATTTTTATTATCAAGTGAACCGTCACCCAATATTAATAATTAGCCTTTTATATTCAAAAGCTCCATCCTAAAATTTAAGGCGGACTCACTTAGTGAATATGTGCTGTCTAGAGGAGATTATTTAAACCATTAACTAGGGCTGTAAGCGAACCAAGCGTTCGACGAGCTACTCGTTGCTTGGTTCAATTAAAGCTCGTTTGTAATCGTTTAATTAACTAAACAAACAAACATGAACAATATTTTAAATACTCGATCCTTAAATAAACTAGCTTGAACACTAATATGTTTGGCTCATTTATGTTCGTGAACAACATCATTTAAAGCTCGTGAATAAGCTTGACATTAGGCTTGATAAGAAGCTTGATTCATGTTTGATTCAAGTACAATAGGCATTTCACATTTGTCCATGTTTACTTGATTATTTGCTTAAAATATTCATGAACAAATATAAGATGAATCATAGATCACTTGTTCGTGAACGAGCTCATTTGGTAGCTCAAAAAACTAGTTATATATGTCCATGAACTTGCTAATTTGATAGCTCAAGAATACTCATTAGATATGTTCATGAACGTTCTTGTTTGATATTAAAAAAAAATCACTAAATATGTTTACGAACATGCTCCATGTAATTATTTGTTAGGAAGCTCGATAAAACTCGTTTGTTAAGTTAATGAGCATCTAGAAATATAACATGTTTATAGTTTGTTAAGGCTTGTTTGTTTAAAGCTCGATAAGCACTAAACGAACTAAACATAAACCAAACTTGAATTGAACATGGACACTCATTAATTTAAACGAACCAAATATGAACACAAACAATAAAGCTCGAATCAAACACGAACCAAACTTAAACAAGCTGATAATAAATGAACACAAATATGAACTCTCACATACTCCGCTCAGCTTGGTTCATTTGTAGCCCTACCATTAACTATCAAACTCATGACTTCAAGCGTTTAAATTTGATATACACACTTTAAAGATAAAAATATTATAGACATTCAAAATGAACTCCAAATATCTAGAGTGCAATACAAGTCCTAGTACAAATAATTTACTTGAAATGAAGTGATTGGTTTGGGTATAAGTGTATAACTAAAATCAAAAGTATTAGATTATTATTGTGGGATGAGAAATTCGCGGCGGTAGAGTGAAAAGATTTTACATCTTAGCGATATACAAAAGTTAGCACATGAACAGATAATGATAGAGGAACACCGGAATTTTTAGATAAAAAATCCTAAAAAGGGAAAAAGCCATAGGGTTTTTCCCAGTTGAAATGATTCCACTAATATTTGAATAGTTTATAGAGGTTGGACCATCCCTTAACTCAAGGATGATGAGAATACAATCTGTTGAAGAATTGACCAAACTTCAAATGGGTACTCCTGATATTAACTGAGCAATAGTCGGGGGATTATTCGATAGAGGTTCGATGATGTTTGGGGATTTGGTGATAATTAGTAGACAAACGAAAGTTAGACAATGGTTGAGGATTTGTTGATAATTAGCAAACATATGGAAGTCCGGCATGGTCGGTGGTTAGGGAGAGATATGTCCGTAGCCAACGAACGAGCGGAAGTTCGGCGATGGTTGATGGCCGAGAAGAGATTTGGCGGCAGTCGGTGGCAAGAGCTCCCAAATAATATAATTTCTCCTCCTATTATGTGAAGAATGAGGGGTATATTTGTATTTGTTTAGAGTGACATGTCTAGTAAATATGTGGAAGATCAATGACATGTTGGGAGTGTTCCATCAGGCGGCTCATAATGATTTCCTTAATTGTGAAGGTTTATCAAACATTTAAGTGCCTTAGAGATGTCAGAAGTGAATGATCTTGGGCTCGTTGGATTCGTCTCATCGAGCTGCTCGATTTGATTATAAGTATGTCATATTTGGATATCATTTGGTCATCCAAATAATGCTTAATTTAAAGATTCAAAATAGGCTTTGGTCCTTTGATTTGGACCCATTTGGGCTCGGATTGAATTGAATTTGGAGTTGTTGGGTTCGTCTTCTGGAGATGTTCAATTTGACTATAAGTTTATTGAAATTGGAGTTCTTATGGTCCCGATTTTAATTTTTGAATCCCCTGACTCATATTTGCATCGAGATTCATGTCCGAGCATGACAATGTTTTTTGGTGGCATATCAATTATATAATAAAAAATGGCCTAGTTAAAAGAGTGTGAGTAATTTGGGGAAAAAACTCAACTAAGAGTGCTGTGGCTAAAGTCTAAAAGGGTTCCACTAGGAAGGTATTAAATTAAGGATAGCAAGGCTAAAAGAGCATGAATATATTAGGGAGGAACTTAAAATCGAACTAAAATGATATGTCAAAAGTTAATACTAATTTTTTTAATTAAGTAAATAATTAAGAAATAAGAATTAATTAATAAAATTTTGGTACCTAACCAACGTAATATTAAATTGAGTTGGTTAACATGTCAGATTTATTTAATAAAGTCAAAATATACTTTGAAATTTTTAGTCATTTTTAAAAAATTATTTAATATTTTTTATAATTATAACCAAATAGGTGAAAATTATATAAAATATCACAGAAATTGAAAACAAATTAATTATTTGATGATGTGAGATATTTGTTGTATGACTTTGGAATGCTAAACAACGTCATGAACAGTCAGATTAAGTGAAATATGTATTTTTCAATCGTTGAATAGAAAATGTTTAATAATCAAAATTACACATCTTTAAGCATACAAATGCATTGCATATGAAATTGGAAACATGCCCATAGATTCACCTCAAAAAAATTTTGTATTTTTTAAAATTATATGATGTTGTCTATAATTAATGCAAATATCAGTGATGATGATTTTTTTAAAAAAAATTCAAATAAATTTAATATTGCTTCAAATTGGTAATTAAGATCAATTTTAAAAATGAGAATCATGCACGAACAAAAAAATCATGCATAGAAATTGAATTTCCTAATTAATCTTATATTCTAGAAATTAGGAAAATAAATTGTGTTCGAAAATTTTGAAATACAGATTGTGGTTTTAAAAAATTATGTTCTCTCAAAATAATATACTTGATCAACCCCAATTTTTATAAAGTTATATATAGTAGTGTTGTGTTTTGGATATTTGCGGCGGTAGAGAGATAAAGAGCTTCGTGTTAACACACAAATAGATGAGATAGAGAGATTCAAGAGTCATAAGAGACCAAGATTTTTACGTGAAAACTCTAAAAAGGGAAAAAATCATGGGGCGTTACCTAATTAAAATGATTTTACTAGTGTTTTTTGTTAATTACAAATGTTGCCCTTCCTCGGGGGAAGGCATTGATTCAATGTAGCAAATATACATCTTATAGAGCACTTTACATAATTGGGGCTGGAAGAACCCATTGTCATGAGAGCTGTTTGATAAGTTTAAAAATATAATTTTCCTAAGAAAAATACCAAACTCAAGCCAATCAGCAATTCTAAAATGCTAAATAATCATGAAAGATTATTAATGTTGTGTCCGACATCTACAAAAGTTATTTAGGATATTTAAATGTACTTAAAAGTAAAAATAGTGAATTTTAGTTATTAAACATATCTAATAATTCTCAAAATTCCAAGAAAATTTGGGGAGGTATAGAAGCATGGCATAGACATTCAATAGTTATTTCACATTCATATGATTAATGCATATGAAACAATGATTTTTTATTAGTAGAATTGCCAATTGAAAAATCCCAGCCAAGCAATACAATGCTCATCAAGTTAGGGAAAAATTATGGTATGCTTGATTTGATGAGGTTTATATGCCCTAGGATTGTTACAATTTTAGGAATCCATTAGATATATTATTGAAATTAAAATAATGGATATTCTATTTTTTAAAGCTATAAAATGGCATGAAAATCTTTGAAATTAGTTTTTCTTGATTCTAAAAGCTAAGATTTATCTCAATTCCATCCAATTTGTTTAACGATTGAAAGCCCATCAATAGACTTGATTGCTATGATGCACCGACACGGACACGGCGACACGACACGACACAACATGGACACGGACACGACAATTTTTAAAAATATAGGACACGGGTGCGGCGTGAACACGACATAATAATTTTTTAATATAATATATAATAATTTTTAAAAATATAGGACATGGACACGACATGGACAGATGGCTTTTTTGAACCTTCACCTAATCCACCCCCGCCAGCAGCAGAGCTAATTTTGCTAACAAACCAATCATACATATGAATACATCAAATTAAATTGATATGAAGTGAAATCAAAATATCCCAATAATAAGACAACATGAATACAACAATATACCGATCTGCCGGGGGTCTAAGGAGGTGCTTCCCCCTGGCGGGGTCCCTGTCAGGTCGCGGGGTCAAGGGGCAGTGCCCCTGCGGGGGTTTCCGGGGCCCGGGAAGAAAATTTTATTGTAAGAGTAATTTTGAAGTTCTGCTTGTTTTTAAAGTTAGTAAGTTATTTGTATGGGAAGATACCGAGTGGTACCGAGCATGTACCTAGCAGTACCGAGCATGTACCTAGCGGTACTGAGCGGTACCGAGCATGTACCTAGCAGTACCGAGCATGTACCTAGCAGTACCGAGCATGTACCAAGCGGTACCGAGCATATACTTAGCGGTACCGAGCATATACTGAGAGGTACCGAGCATGTACTAAGCGGTATCGAGCATGTACTAAGCGATACCGAGCATATATTAAGCAGCACCGTGCGGTACCGAGCATGTACCTAACGATATCGAGCATGTACCTAGCGATACCTCATTTAATAACCGGACATACGTGTCCGACACGCATGTCCGATTTTAATTTTAATTTTTTAAATTGCGACACTCGACTGCCGTGTCGGACACGTGTCCATGCCGTGTCGGACACGTGTGCATGCCATGTCGGACACATGTCCATGTCGTATCCAACGCGTGTCCGTGTCCGACACTACATACCCTCTTTAAGTGCCGTATCGGTGCATCATAGCTTGATTGTGTTTTCCTTTTCATTCATGGGATATAACTAGAGAGCTTGGGTCTTTAAGCCAAGCAGACCCGCATCAGCTCATGTAGAATTTCTCCCTTATCAAATTTAGGGGTCTCAATAATTGACACGATACGAAAACCTGAATCAAACTCGACCAAAAAATTTCGGGTCAGACACGACCCGATTTCAAAACGGGTCGGGTTCGGGTTCATTAAAATGACCTAGTTCAACTTTCGGGTCGGGTCCGGGTTAACCCGACAACCTGAAAGCTGACCCATTTTGACCCGCGCTATTTTCATTTCACGTGATGGGATTAAATTAGGGCTCCGCAGTCTGCATCCGCGCGTATTCATTTCACGTCCACTTCATATATCCTCTCCTCTCCTTCGCTGCTTCATCTAGGGTTTCTGTTTCTTCTCTTCGGATCTCCTCGCTCTGTCGACGATTTCCTCTCTTATCCTTCTCTGGCATATTGTTGGTCTGTGGTGTTCATCGTGCACATCTCGTTTGGCTCAACATGAACAGTTACATCGCTCGTTGTTTGTATCTCTTATATTTTTTCTATTTTCTCCTTTTAGAAGCTTGATCTATGAGCATAGTAGAGGGTTTTCTTGTTGTCTTGTTGTTTGATCAAACTATTCTAAAGTTTCGTAGGAAATTTTTGGGTTTATGGTTTTTCTGATTTCTTTTTGTCTTGCTGACTTGCTGTTATCTCAAATATTATATCAGTTTTTTTGAAAATCTGGTAAAGTTTGGCCAACATTTCTATATTGGCATGCTTTCTGGTTTGGGGTTGTGGGTTTGTTTGTTGTAATTTATGGTGGATTTTTTGGATTTGTTTGTTGTCTTGGTTTCCCTGGGAAGATGTCTTGAGTGGCCCGGTTGCTGGGTTTGTTTTGCTGGGTTGCTATCTTGGTAGCCCTGGGATGATGTGTTGGTTGCCTGGGAAGCTAGATTTTGGTTGCCCTGGGATGCTGTCTTGGTTTATCTGGGAAGATGTCTTGGTTGCTCTGGTTGCTGGGTTGGTTTGCGTGGGATGTCGAATTGGTTTGCCCTGGGATGCTGTCTTAGTTTCTTTGGGAAGATGTCTTGGTTGCTCTGGTTGCTGGGTTGCTTTGCGTGGGATGCCGAATTGGTTTGCCCTGGGATGCTGTCTTTGTTTCCTTGGGAAGATCTCTTCAGTGGCCCGGTTGTTGGGTTGGTTTCGCTGGGTTGCTGTCTTGTTTGCCATGGGATGATGTGTTGGTTGCCTGGGAAGCTGGGTTTGATTGCCTGGGCTGCTATCTTGGTTGCCCTAGGATGTTGACATGTTGCTGAATTATATTTAATTTATAAGTTGATGAATTGTTGTCTTGGTTTGCATTGTTTGCTGTCTTGGTGGGTTGGTTTTTTTGGTTTGTTGGCTTGGTTGTCTGTTATTCACCTGCCTACTTGCGCTGCTTGTATCTTGGTGGGTTGGTTTCCGGCTACTGACTGTATCTTGGTTTTCTGTTACTTATTGTATCTATTTGAATGCTGTGTTGGTTCTGGAAGCATTGAAGTTGAGTAGCTATGATGAGTACCCTTCTAAACTGATTGTGAATTCAATTGGGGAAAAATTTATTGGCTATTGCAACCAGGTGGCATTTGTGTCATCATCTAATCAAATAGATACTATGTATAACTCTAAAATACAAAATGCCATCTTGGATGGCAATATCGCAAGTCGCAATTGTAAAAAAATTGTATTGTTTACACACATTTCATTATTTGATGAATTTTTTGGAGGGTTAATCTAAGCTAATGACTCAATTTTTCAACTAATTCATGAATTTATAAATTATAATTATATCAATTTTACTATTTATATATATATTTGCAGTTAGCGTAAATCTCCATGAGGGCAGACAAGTGACTTTTGGTCTCCAGAGTTCGGAGTTCTTCAAATAGTCAAATTTATTTTTGTAAATTGTAATTTTGAAATTTTTTTTTATTTGTAATTTGTGAAGTTATATGTTTGTAATTTGTAATATGTGGTATGTAGTTTATTTGTTCATTCATATTTATGAATTATGTAATTATATTTTATAGTTTATAAGTAAATAAATTGGTGTCTTCGTTTGCTTTGTTTGCTATCTTGGTGGATTTTACCTGTATTGCTGTCTTGGTTGCCTACTTGCATTGCCTAGTAATTGTGTTGGTTTTCGGCTTACTGGTTGTATATTGGTTTCATGTTATGTCAGCAGGTCAATCCGGGTTGACCCGAACCCGGCTCGACCCAAACTCGACCCGTGACCTAGTTTTGATACTCCTAATCAAGTCATTAAAATAGGATATCACAATGGTGTGAGCTAAAGGAACGCCTAGGCTATCTATAGAAGAAATTTTCTTGGCTCTCCGTGACCCTAAACGTCTCATCGATGACACCACCTAAGGCCTTACTATGGTTTAAAATCTTTACCTCCATAGCAAAAATTTGCTATTAATTTCAATCCCTCACATTTAACAGGTGAGTAGCAACCAATCCTTGCTTTGGGGCCTTGAAGTGGCCTGGATTAATGGGGATACCAACACCAAGTGGCAATTTTGAGCTTATCGATGTATGGAAGTCACTGGCAAAGCTGGAACGTTGTTGAGAGCTTTGGGGAATTCATCTTAGCTCAGAGAAGTGGTGGAAAATGAGGAAGCTTGATTTATTGGTTTGCCTAAATATTCCTAATTTCAACTCAATGGATGGCCATGATCAACTTGGAGATAGCCTTGGCAGTGGAAGGACAGTCCTTGTCTTGACTATTATTGCTCTCCTTGGTTTAGTTAATCCTATTATTAATTATCCCAATCTATAATGATTTATCTTAAAACTATAATATGTTGCTAATTATGTTAGGTTGGGGCCTTAGGTGGTATTAGGTTCAATAGGATTAATCGCTTTGGGCTTCAAGGATATTTTGGCTTTGTTGGACCTAATTAGGTCAAAATTGGTTAAAACCAAAGGTTAGTTTACTTGTCTTGATTTTGGTTCAATCAAGGACAATATTCTAGGGAAGATTCATGTGCTGTGATATCAAGCTATTTGGAGAATTGAAGTGGTTTTTTGCAATTGAATTCATTTGGGTTTAACATTGTCAGATTGGTTTCAGTAGTTGTAATTGACCAAATCAAGGGGCTAATTGAGTCCACATGGGTGTGGTTAACTTAGGGACATCCTAAGGAAGCTCGACGGTCCATAGAGTTAGCTAATTTCTTGGTTTAAGTTTATTTGGTTCAAAGGATTTCAAATGGGCTCATGCTTAACCAAACTTTTTTTTTTTTTGATAAAACCCACAGATGAATCTACGTATTAATTTAAAATAGGAAATCACAAGTTCTTAAAGAACCTTCAGCTTTCAAAAAATACAACCATTGAAATAAAACTTAAAAGCCAATAGTTCTACCTGTTATAAAGAAAAGCAAAGAAAATAAAAATAACAAAACCATTCAAATGAAAAGAAAAGCTTAAAAATGGCGCAGGAAGATCCTCCGATCCTGATCAGAAGTCCAATGATCCAACAACCACCAAACCTGCAAGAAAACTTCCAAAGAGAACCAACAAAAAAAAGATGATAAACAACCCAACTCCAACAAACCAACAACCCAACAACTAACCTACAGAAACAATAACAGTAGCAAAAAATCACAAGACCACACCCACACACAATCACCACAGGAGAGAAGAACCAACAAGACCAAGAAAAACAAGCAGCACCCACCCAACCAAACCCAACAAGAAGGAATACCACAACCCCAAAAGAGTAAAACAACCAAAGGCCAAAACACCAAAAACAACCCTAGGAAAGATAGAAGAGGACCAACAACAATAGATAGAGAAGGCCAAACACCAAAAATGGCCCAGCCACCATACGAAGCAATGCAAAACAACAGGGCAAAACGATAAAGGGGAACCAACAACACTAGAAAGAACAACCAAAAGACCAAATTACTTCTTAGATTTTCTCCCATGGCTTTTACCGCCACCATGACAAAAAACTTTATGAATCATACGCCAAGAATTCAAACTATCGATCTCATTAAACTCATCGACAGGGTCACCCAAATCATCCCCAACACCCCTCCAAGGGGATGAAACAGACCCATCAAACCAATCAGAATAATCAACATAAGTATCATTTGAATTTATTGCAAATTGAGCTAACAGAGCTTCATTAGAAATCAGAGAAATAGGAACATCGATAAAAGACACGGTTTCATCATCAACATTAATAAACTACAAAGTCGGATCATCCAAAGAAGAGTCACCAAAAAGAGACACCAAACCACAAGAAGAATCATACAAATCAACCCTGTTAACGTCACAAGAACCCACATTAGCATCATCAAAATTATCATGACTATCCTTAGAAGCCTTCTCAACAAAAATAGGGGAGGTAGCCTGCTGAAGATTAGAATCATGAACTAAATACAAGCTATTATGAACATCTTTAACACTACTCTCACAATCCTCTTGAGCAGCACAATGCGAATTAATTAAAGGAGAGGCACATTGATTCTCAGGAATGTTAACCATTAGAAACAAAAAGTCACTATATGATAATTCGTTGTGAACACCATCAACCACAACCGATAAATTATGCAGACCCAACGAGACAGGCACATCATAAAAACTCGAATCAGTATCAAGATGTTGCAAAAGCCCAGTTTCCAAATTATCCACCTTATCTTGCAAAGTTAAGCCAACAAAAGCATTGCAAAGCTCACTAACAGCCATCTTCTCACCTGCAATATATGTTTTTCGATTATTTAAAGCCAAAACACCGGGACTTCACAACATGAATCGGGATAGAGCCAACATCTTGCTAATAAAAAACGCCAGCCTTCCTCAATTGACGATGTAATTTAATACATTCAGAATTTTTTTGACCCACAATTTTGAAGTGAAAATAAAAGCTAGACAAACCTTCCAAAACCACATTTTGAATATACCCAAATTTCTCAAGAGCAAGCCAAATTTAATCGAGATGGAACCTAGAAATGTACATTTCCATAAGAATATGTGCAATAAACAATATATAACCCACAATAGTAGCATTATTCATATGAAGCGGTTGGCCAAAAATAGTTCCCAAACCGAAAAGAATACGAGGAGAAAAGAGATGAGAACGAAGTTCAAGAAAGTAAATCCAGATAGGGACGATCGGAGATTCTTCTGATAAATGAGGAAAAAGGGGTCAATTTTATCAATTTCATAAAACAACCATAAAAAAAGTAAGATTTATGCACAAAAATCATTCCATAATCAACATCATTAGCGAGCTTGACCAGAACATTCCTCTGATTCAAAAAAGTGACAGAAAATTCATTCTAAAGTTTGAGGTTGAATTTTTTTTTTCTAATCGAATTTAGAACTGACTGATGGAGCAGAAACTTTACAACTAAATCATAATAAAAAAGCTTAGAAAGATGTAGAACTGATCCATAATGCCATCAAACCTCTAAGCGTAGTGACTTTCAGATCCGAAAAATCTACCGTATCAAATCCAACTAAAAGATCTTTGAAGGACTTAGAACGGTTCTTACAAGGAAGAAAGCCTAGATTGTTGTGCTTAAAGATAGATGACATAAGAAAAACCACTAAAAATCAAACGAAAACCAGAGTAGAGACCAAAGGAAACAGACTAAAGAAAGACGGAAGAAGAGCAAAGCAAAATCATGAGATTTGGGTTGGAGTTGACCAAACATAAGTCAAAGGTTCTTAGGAGTACATTTGCATATTAAATATTTAGGGACTTCCTATGGATGGTCTAATTGAACAAACTAAAGCAATTTGATCAATTAGGTTTAATAGGTTTACATAGGCTATGTGTGGGGTTCTTTTTGGGTTAACTGGATCAATTGAGCTGATTGAGTTAATGGTCTAAATGGCTTAATTTATCTATGATGAACTTACCCAGGGTGGTTGATTCAATCAATTTGATAAAATTAGGTCAATTTGATCAAAATATGGCGGATCTTATCCTCATATTGATGAATGAGGGTCAAGCTACTCAAGTTAATTGGAAAGGATGTTTAGAGGCAATTTGCATGAAATTGGCCAATTAAGCCTAAAAAGTTCAGTTAGTTCAATTTGGGTTGATTGAATCAATTAGTCAAATTGAGTTTGGTCAAAAGGTCAATTGAGGTCAAGTTAACTATGATTATTTAATTCAAATTAATTATAATGATTTGCTTAGCTCAATTTAGTTAAATGGATTAAATTGGTTACAATGGCTTAAGGGGTCAATTTGGGCTAAATGAACTAATTAGCCTATTCAAGGGTCAATTAGAGATAATTTATGTATGAATATGATTAATCGATTAAAATTTATATGTGGCTTATCTCAATCCATTTTGCCAATTTGAATGTTTTGGTCTTATATAGTTAAATTGGTCCTTTTGGGCTAAATTGGTTCAAAGTGTCCAATCAAGAAATACCAAAGATCTGTTTATATCTATTAGGTCATAGATAGCCTATTGGAATAGGTAGTTAACACTAATATTTCCAATTGTAGGGTTTGGGTCTAATTATCCTAGTTGGTCCTATTGAGCTAAGCTAGTGTTCAATGGGTCCTAATATGATCACATGGTAAATAATGGCCAACAAACTTATGTTTCGATAATTAAAATCCAATAAAAGAGGTTTGGCCAGTTAACTCTATTATTTGGTTCAAAATCGCCAATTGAGTTCACGAAATTAGGGTTTTTTGTGCTAGGCTGACCACAGGTCAAATTTGAGCCCACAAGTTAAGCTAAAGTGATCCACTAGTCGATTACAGTGTACAAGCTTGTGATTGAACCAGTGGAGAATATAATGGATGCTTATAACACTAATTCGGTATACTAAAACCAATTAGGATTAAGTGATTAACTTGTGGGCTTTTCATAAATAAGGGTTTTTCTTTATTAAGTATGAGGAAAAATTCCTTATGTACCATGTGATTAAGTATGAGGGAAAATTCCCCCAAAAAAAAAATGTGTGAGGGAAAATTCCCAATTAGGATTAAGTAATAAGTAATAGGGTTCAAAATCATTAACAAGGAGTTTTCCATCTTCACAATGTAATAAGGAATTTTCCCTCATACTTATTAAAAAAATGGCTTAGTTTTTAATGAATTTCAGAAGGCTTCTGACAAGACAGAAAGAAGATGGAAGTAGTGACTCCATGAAAATATGGCAGATATCTTTTTATCTTAAATTGTTTTTCTAGACCTCGTATCTATATATTTGTTTAAATTTGACACATATATATGGCATTTTCAAGGATTGAACGCTAGGTTTCTCTGTTCTTTTTCCCCCCTTCCCTATTCTAATGCGTGTTGTAATTATCTTTAGGTTTTAAGGCATTTTCATTGCCTAATTCTTGGAGCTTCAGATCTTTTTGCATGTAATACTTAAATCCATCATTAATTTTGACTTATCCTTGATTTTTTAATTTGATGTCCATCACACTATTAAATAAATGATAAAAAATAGTTCTTGTCGATATGTACGAAATATATTATAATGGATTAATTTATTCTTTAAGAGGTTGCTAGGACGTATAAAATAAAGTGTTTCTTCTAATTATGATTAAAATTACAGTTTGGAAGATTCAATTTTGCTGATTTAGGTGACTCAATAATTTTAGGCAATTTGCAAATCTTTTTTTTTTTAATAGTGATCTCCATTCAATTGTGTTAGGGCTATATTTTCTACTATATTCATAAAATGTGTCCTTTATTTCTTTTAAATATATGATTTGCCAGCAAGAATATTCCATAATAATCACATTAAAAAATTATTATTTTTCAGTGTGATTTCCCTTGATGACTCCATGCAATATAAGCATGCCAATATCCCAACAATACTCCAAGTATATTGTTATATTATATGTTGAAAAGTAATCAATTATATATCCATATAAGTATCGCTTCCATCTGAAAATTTAATTTTCATGTATGTCATATGTAAGCACGCTTTCTCAAAAAATTTTAGTTGATATGTTAGGGTTTAGGCTGGCATCCATTTTATCCTCCAGCTTGTGTGAATCAGGAATAATCATTATAAAAAATTTGTATGAAAGTGTCATGCACATCTAAGGGGAAGATTGTGTCGTTTAATTATGGCTGAACAATATGAATATAATGAAACAAATTAATTATATAGATTAAAATATAAATTGGTCTACTAAATTTTAGTGAGATAATATTTTGTATGAATGAGGAAAATGATTCTAGTTTATATATGGACCCATTTGAGAGAATGCAACCATTGCTATACAGATGAAGGCTGGACACTGAGAAAAAGATGATAATATTTCCACCTATATTACTCTTCTCTTTTGTAGGAGTCCAATAAATAGCTTATTTTTTATGGAATTGAAATTTGCATCACATCTTGAAGAAGTAAAAAATCTCTCATACAAGCTTCTAAAAGACTTCTCCCTTCTCTCTGGGTTGGCAATCCACACTCCCCTCCTTCCCCTTTTCTCTCTATTTGCTTGCGATTATGAATGCCTTACTGTTATAACCCAGTATGAGTACTTGGAATATTAAGTCGGAAACAAGCAATTGGACAGTAGTTAAATTTCTTATAAAACATAGTTGGAAATATAATAAATTATCATCTAAAATTTATGAAGAGCCACTAATTATCCATACAACAACAACAACAACATCATCAAGCATTTATCCTGCTATGTAGGGTTAGCTGCATGAATCTTTTTTCTCCATTGTGCCTTATTAAGAGTCAAATTCTCATTTAATTCTAATAAAGAATTATCAATTCTAATATTTTTTAACCAAGTTTTTTTAGGTCTACCTCTACCTTTCTTAACATAAGTCAAATCTAATATATCTACTTTCCTAACCTGGTCATCAGAAGGCTATCATTTTATGTGACAAAACCATCTAAGGCAACTCTCTCTCATCATATCTTCCACTGGAGCTACTCCATTCTATTCATGTATATACTCATTTCGTATCCTGTCTCTAAGAGTAAGCCCACTCATCCATCTAAGCATCCTCATCTCTGCAACACTTTTTTTTCTTAAATCTCTGCAGCACTTAACTTAATATTATGCTTCTCTTATAATGGCCAACATTCTGTACTATAAAGCAGTGCAGGTCTCACCATCATCTTATAGAATTTTCTCTTTAGTTTGAGGGGGATTTTTTTTATCACAAAACAAGCTTGATGCATTCCTCCACTTCAACCATCTAACTTGAATTCTATTAATAATATCCTCATCTATTTCACCTTCACTCTGAATAATAGATCAAAAATATCTAAAACGTATACTCTTATTAATGACTTGATCACCCAAAGTCACAAACCCTCCACTAGATCTATTATTACTAAAATTATACATTATATATTAAATTTTAGATCTACTCAAACGAAAGCCTTTAGACTCTAAAGTTGACCTCCACAATTCAAGTTTACCTTTAACACACTCTATAGTCTTATCAACAAGAAGAATATCATTAGCCAAAAGCATACGCCAACATACAATCTCTTCCAAATGTCTAGTGAGAACATCCATGATAAAAAAAAAAAGATACGGGCTTAAGGCTGATCCTTGATGTAATCCAACTGAAATAGGAAAAAACTTGGTCAAAAAACCTTGTGTTTGAACACAAGTAACAGCTCCTACATACATATACTTAATTACTTGAATATAAGCATTATTAATCACTTTCTTTTCTAGAACTCTCCATAACACTTCTCTTGGAACTTTACCATATGCTTTCTCTAAATTAATAAATATCATATGTAGATCCTCATTATTCTCTCTATACTTCTCCATCAAACCTCTCAATAAATGTATAACATCCATAATAGACTTACCCGGCATGAATCCAAATTGATTTTGAGAAACATTAGTATATCGCGCCGACATCAAACATATGCTTCATAACTCTCTCTCATAGTTTTAAAGTATGACACAATAACTTAATTCCTCTATAGTTTGCAAAATCTTGAACATCACCTTTATTCCTTAAAATAGGAATCAACACACTCATTTTCCACTCATCTAACAACTTTTTAGTCTTAAAAATAATATTAAAAAAATTTAATAAGCCAAAAAATTCATTCATCTCCTAAGCATTTTCACACCTCTATTGGAATAGCATCATGTCCAATAGCTTTTTCATACTTCATTCTTTTTTAAGTTTTCTCTCTAACTTCAGTTTTATTAATACTTAGATAAAAATAAAAAAAATTATTTTCATAGAAGGTGCTAAGATCACTAAAGTCAATCGCATTCTCACAATCTTCATTGAAAAATTTAGTAAAATATCGCATCCGCCTTTATTGAACATCCTCTTTTAATAAAAACACTTTTTGATATACATTCTTGATGGACTTCTCTTGAACTAAATCCTTACTACTACTATCTTTTTGTTTGACGAACTTATACATATATCTTTCACCTTCCTTACTATCGAATGTATTAACTAAATCATTAAAAGCTAAATTTTTTGTAACGCATATTAATTTTTTAGACTCCTTACATACCTCTTTATATCTTTCCTATTTACCATAATTTTTACATCTAAATTAATTTTATAGTAAATTTTTTTATTTTTTTATCTTTTTTTGCACATTTTGAGTCGATCACTAACTATTTTTACTATTATGAGCTTTTTCCTTCTATACTCCAAGCATATCTTTTCAATACTCTTCATATCACTAACTAATTTTTCTCATCTAATATTAGCTTTCTCATGCACAGACAAAATATTAAGATTTAGAATCTTACTACCAAAAATATTTTTGTTAATATATTTTAAATGCCCTCATCTAATCCTAGAATAAATTTTTACTTTATTTTTTTATTTTTTTGTCAAATCATCTTAAAGTCAAAAACTAATAAGCAATGTTGGAAATATAAACTTTCACTAGGAATGAATTTATAATCTTTGCAATCTAAACGATCTATTTTTCTTATAAGAAAATAATTAATATGAGTTTTACTATATTCAATCTTATAAGTGATGAAATGCTCATCTTTTTTCTTAAATAAAGAATTAGCAATTACAAAATCAAAAGCTAAACAAAAATCTAATTTGATCTTACCACCTTTATTAGTCACTCCAAATTAATAGCCATTATGAGTGCTTTTAAAATCATCTATCTCTCTACCAACATGTTCATTTAAATCTTCTCCAATAAAAATTCCTTTTTCAAGATGTATCTTTTATATTAATTCTTCTAAGTCATTACAAAATTTTAATTTTGAACACATATACAAACCTAATTAAGGAGCATAAACACTAATAATATTAGCATCAACAACAATCTTAAAGTTATAATTATATCTATCTCTTGAATAGTAGGTCACTTTAATCTTTCATGATTGTTGAAATATTAATAAAAAAATCAATCCCTATTTTTGTGTTCCTGCATTTTTTCTTGTTTATTATGTTGTTTTCACTTCCAAATCATATCACTCTTTTCCAATTTTTAATCTTGTTGTTATAAGTTACATGCATTATTTCTCAAGTAGAGTAAAATTTTGACAACCTGAATTTGAGAAAAATTACCTCTTTATGCCGGCACAAGGTTTGATTTTTATTATTTTTGTACTTTTTTATTTTATTATATTTCTTATACACAATTTGATATTGACTTGTTAAGTGATTTGGGCTTTATTCAAAATTTGGCTTGTCAAAAACTTAATTTGAGGAAATCAAGTATCAATTGATCATTGCTTTTATGTGGCTCTAAATTAATGTAGAACAGAGGGGGTCCACATACGATGAATGTGTCCACATACGGTGAATGTGTCCACATACGGTGAATGTGGACTTAAAGAATTTGTAAACTTGAATTATTAAGATACGAAAAGGAGAATTATGACAGGTCTTTAATTAAATTCAAATTGGGAGAAATAAGGAAAGCCTCCTAATATAATTCATCCTATTTTAAGAAAGAATTTTAAATTCAAATTAATTTAAATTTGAATTTACAAACTTTCAACTTAAGATGCATCGAATAAGGAATGTCTTTAATAATCAATTTGAAAAGTGGAGGGAAAGAGAAAATAGAAAGGGGGTAGGGTCGAAGGCTAGCATGATTATGGGTGATTGATATAAGGGGTTAAAGGTGACTATATTTAGAATATTAAAATAGGAAAGTGGATTAAATCAACTCCTATTTAAAAATTCAAAATTACATGATTTGAGGGACTTCCCTAAAATAGTTTTCCTCATTTAGGAAGTAAAATTCAAATTCAAATTCAATTGAATATGTATTTAAATAGTTTCCAAAATTAAATGGAGCTAATTTAGAAAAGGATTTGAATGCTAGATTTTAAATCTTGGAGCCAAGGGATGGATGATGACCGGCGGCTTTGGGAAGGGGATTGGGCTAGCGGTTGGGTGTCTTTTGGCCTAGGGTTCAGGTGGAGTTTTTTGCCAATAGGAGAAAGAGAGATGGGGAAGTGGCGGTTAGGAAAATAAGGAGAATTAAAAAAAAGATAAAAGATAAAACCGCAAGTCTTGTACTCTTCGGAAAACTGACGGGTGATACGTTACCCTTCTCCAAGGAGCTTCAAGCCTCGAGCCCGGACACATCCTGCGGCTGGTGAAACCTCTGATTCCTTCCCATAGGAATCTCACTAGCGTCCTCCCAAAAGAACACAATTTTTATTATAATTCCATCATACCTAATACAAGAGAAGTGGCCTCTATATATAGGCTTCAAAAAAAACTAAATGCAAATTTGCCCCTTGGGCTTACATAAGACAAGACTCTTAAATGAAAAGGGTAAAAAAAGAAAATTGTAAAATTAAATCAAAATATAATTAATAAACTAAAATAAAACGGAGTGATCTCGGCCATCGATCTTTGACTCTTCCTTTGAATATCGTCAAATGTCCCCATCATAAATCCTTACCATTTTCTATGAATTATTTTAATCAGTTTATTACCAGATGAGTTTTAATTTATTATTGCCAATTTTTATTTAAATAGAACCCATATATAAATTATTTGATGAGTTTATGTTATGGAGATTCTCAATTTTCTTTACATACATGTACTTATACCATGTATCATCTTAGTTGTTTTAGAAAACTTTAATCTTAAGTCATCCTGCATCAATAACACACTAACACATATTAGACATGATGTTATAGGCAATACATATAATCTCATCATCATTTACCAAAAAAAAAATCTTATAATTTATAATAGAATTTTATGTAGGTCTAGCATTTGAAGACTTAAATTATGAAATTAAACACAAGTTGAATTTAAAATCAGCAAGCTATTAATCATGGGGATGCGTGAAACAAGCATCAAAACAAGTAAGAAAGTAATCCACAAATAGCAATAAATTACAACCAAAGTTTTAGAATTCAAGAAGGATAAATCAAATCAATAACATAAATTAGTTACTATAAGAACCATGCACTCCATGATTTATGAAGCTAGTGAATTTAAATAAACATGAAAATAGTGTGCCACAGAGAATTGGACTTCAAAGATATATATCTACTTAAGTGTATGAAGTAAGAGTAAAAAATCTTAGCTGTTTGCGTCACAGAGAAGCGTCCTTCATACGTGGTGTTGTCTCGACCAGTTGATCTTCAAAGGTTGCTCCATAGTTTCTTCTTGGTGTCTTGCTTCATAGTGGAGAAGAATAGATGATGGCCGAACTCTGGAAGGAAGGAGGCCACGATTTTTTTTTCTTTTTGCTATTTGGGGAAGATTGGGAATGGTGTGATGTTAAATTGGGGAGAGTGGGATTGGAAATTGAAAAAGTAGCTTTGGAAAAGGGAAAAGTTAAAAGTAAACTTTGCAATTCATGGGTTAACTTCCCATTAATTAACATGAAGAGTTTAAAAAATGGGCCAACCGTAGGGTAAGGGAAGGGGTTGTGGCTCTTCCAATTCCCAACTAATTTTGAAAATGAAAAGAAGGAGAGTAGTAACTTCTGAATTCATAATTTCAAGAGATAAGTGGGGTCCAATTGGAATCCCAAAGGTCAAAATCTCATATTTGGAAATTTTGGATTGGGGACTTGGATGTGGAGGTGGTGGTGGTGGTGGGCTTGCCATGGGCAGTGGAAGGGGTGGCTGGCCGAGAGAGGGATGGGGAGAGGGGCTGATCGGCAGTGGTTAGGGAGGAAGGAGGGAAAGAGAAAGAGATACAAGTGAAAAGCCAAGATCTCACCTTAATGGGTTGTTGGATACTTTATTTTCCTTCTCCTAAGGCTTCACCACTCCTTCATACTCACTCTCACACAAGAGAAGAGGGATGAAATTAGAATTCATTAAAAAATAATCACCATCAGTTCATCACATTACAAGGGAGGAAGAGAGCCATATATATAGGCTCCACCGTATGACAAGATAAAAAGTCACAAATGTCCTTGGGCTTACAACATAACATTAAGGAGCAATTCATAAACTAAATTAAATCACACACAACTACTAATACTATAACGACTCAATCGTAGTCATCGATTGGCTTTCGATATACGGCCCCTTCTATGATAAACCTTCCATGCATTGCTGTCCCCATCAAAATTTTATTTAAATATGAAAAGTAATAGGAATAATATCATACACTCTTAATAATTCAACTAATAATAGTGAATAAAAAAATTTTCTTTTACACAAATTTAATGGATTTTTAACATTAAAATCTTAGATACCCAAAATAAAAGAAAAAGTATACCTAAGGTAGAAACATAAATCCCTAGCATGACACACAGGAGGCCTAAAAGCATGTTCCTTGGTTGGTTTGGAGAATCACCCTATTATGATCTATTGAGTACAAAATAATAACCATTTATATTTTTTCCATTCTCAAATTCCTTTAAAAGTGTGGCAAGCAATGGTATCACTAGAGGAATTACGAAGGGATCAAAACAATGTATCAAATGAAGGACTACATTAATTAATTCGTCATCATGGGCTTCAGGTAGAAAATAATTGGCAGAGAAATGATGAAGTTTAAATATTCAACATTTAGAAGTTTTATTTGTAATTCTTTTCTCTCATAACTTATGTTGCATGTTGACGGTGTTATGTGTGGAATCTGATTGTATTGATCAATCTGGTTATTCTGTTATTTCAAACTTCAAAGTTTGTCGTGTACACTGGGGGGTGCGGGGGGTTTACCCCTGCTTGCGTTCTATGATCTTGGAAGTGATGAAGTTTAACTTTTTTTTTTCCGTACGGATCAAGACAAAGGTTCAAGCGCTGTGAGATGGACCGGATGATTTTCTTTCTCGTTTTTATGAGGGGTTGCATCCCTTGGATTTATTTACTTGGCTTTCTCTTATATTTTGTGTGTGTAGACATTGAGAATGTACACATGTGAGAAGAGAAGCAAAGAGAGAGTGAGAGAGAAGAGAGATTTGTACTTATTTCTCCCAATTTTCATAGTGGATTTTTTGGTGTGATGTGGCTCCCTGATTTTTTCCCCTTTTGGGGTTTTCCATGTTAAATCCTAGTGTCCTTACTTTTCTGCTCCCTCTATTTTATTGCTTGTTTCGTCATTGTGATGTTTACTCATCATCTTCCCAAAAGACAGATCGTGTATTTTTTTCCCCAAAAAGAAAATATTGTATTAATTGTACAATGCTATTAGAGATAAATTGGCTTGAGACTAGGTGCAGATAAAATAAGGATTACACAAGGTTAATTAAAGACCGAATTGAATATATGGAGGTTACAGGTCATAATTTGTACTGGAATTTGTGAACCATACTGCTTGAATTAGAGCTCTTTGATTATTGACAAATGATGCGTGTCTTAGCACATCATGAAATTGTGAGAACATTAAGGACGACAGAAGGAGCACCAGTAGGTATTTTTTGTTGTGTTGGTCTGTCAAGCAGTAAAATAACAGTTCTTAATAAATTATCATTAATAGAAGGAACCTGAATGAAACAATCATTTTTATAGAAAAACAATCTAACGTTTTCAGTTGATTGAAATTGGTGAAATAGATTCCAGAGTTGAAATAAACAACTTCAAAAGGTGAGTCTGTTGGGCTTCCAGGAAGGAAAAAAAAACTGTGGCAAGTTATCACCTTGATGTTTCAAGAATGAAAAACTTTGGTGAGTTGCTTTTATCAAAGGAAAAGGTTGTTATATAACAATAAAATGTTACAAGGATACCCTAAATAATATAACTGATACTAAATATTTGTGCTAAGGTAAATGATAAGTATTTATAAGGATAATACTATGTTCTGGTACATTGTTTTCCCGTTAAGCTGGTCCAACTATACGCGCAAAAGTTGCATTCTTTCTCAACCTCATAAAGAAGATCATCTTATTTTGAAGCATCTCTTTCAGCAAAGCTTTGTCTAATCCCTTAAACGAGCCTTCTAAATACAAAATGAGAAAGAGATAATATAGGCATAATCAACACGAGTTGCAATCTAGGCATGTACAAATTTATTAATTTATATATTTTTAAGTTTTGTAATTATTATTTATAGAGATGTTCAATTTCAACAGCTATCTGTTTGACAGAGCACATTATCATGAAATTTTGAACTCAGTTTGTATCATGCAATGAATTTTGTTGACATGTTGCACAAATTATATGGGGAATCATCTTTATAAATCATGTACATTTACACACTACTTTAGATTTATATTAATGGATTAAGAAAATGGCGTAGAAATTTTAATGTTTATGGTTTTTATGCAAATCTCAAGTTTTATAATTCATCTGAAATGCAAGATCTCAACTTTTATGTTCATCTTACATAACGTGTGCGTAGAGATGAGCAGATTCATAATCTTAGTACTTATTTTATTATAGGATATTTTGTTTCCTTAGTATTTTATATTATTCTATTTCTGTTGATTCTTCCTTTATTCATTGTTCTTCGGATCTTTAGTTGGATTATGGAGTCTAATTCCTTTTGGGTTGTTTTTTTGGACCTTGCCCTTCAGTTGTGCTGTGAAGTCTAATTCCTGCTAGGTCTATTTTGGCCTGAAAGAGGGGCCGTTACCTTGTTTCTTTGATCCTTGTTGGGCGTGAGTCCATAGCTAGTGTAATTCTAATGGTTCGTGTCCGTTTCTGTGTTTCCCTCTGGGTTTTGACGTTTGCTAGTTCTTGAGTATTTGCTGCTTCTAGCCTTCTATGATTTGGGATCTTCAGTTGAGGGAATTCAGGTGTGGCTTTGCATGATTTGCTGTTCTACTGTGGCTGTGACTTGTTGTTTCTACATATGCTGAAGTAGAGCTAATCTGAAAACTGAAGCAACATCCAACTCCATTTCATGTGAATTAGATCAACGACCTCCTTACCTGTCGGGAAATTATTTTGTGCGGAGTCTGAACGTAGATGATCTTCCGGATTGCTGTGTATGCACTGCGTATTTGTAGATATGCAGCAAATACTAAGACAATCATTAGTTGTGAGTATTTGCTAAGTATTTAGTGAGTATTTTCTACGTTTTTGTTGAGTTTTTTTACTGAGTATTTAGTGAGTATTGTTGATTTGTTGCTTTTTCGCTGCGTATCTACAAATACGCAGTACATACGTAATGCGTACGCAGTAAGTACGCAGTGCGTACACAACAACCAGAAAATCCTCTACATTCGGACTCCGTATAGAATAATTTTCCCTACATGTCACCACTAGATATTTAGTGCCTAACTTTTAGTGTGATATTATCTCTATGGATATAACACACATCTCTTTGTTAGGTCATATATAACTGTATGTCTTTGACATAATAAGATATGCCAGTTAACAAAATATCTCAAACAAGGACCACTTTAGATCTCCAGCCTGTCCAACATCCAAAAAAATCTTCTATCCTTCTATTGTTGGTATTTGGCTCATCTCTTCTGGATTATGTTCCTATCACTTTTGTTTTGCAGATACCTTTGGATTGTGAATCCTTAGATAGCCTTTCTCTTAGTTTTCTTTTTTGTAAAGCCTATCTGTCCTGTGAAGAATGATATTTTATTATTCCATCAGATTCATGTGCTTGATATGGTCCCTACGCCTTGTCTTCCTTTAGATTTTACCTTAGCCCCTCTTTATTAGATGTGTTGACTGATGATGACTTTCTTGTAATAGTTGAGTTGCTTTATGATGCATAGCATACTTCTGCATTTTTTTGGTATGTTATTTTAATGGTCATCACTCACTTTATGTTTCACACCTTTGACATTAATGATAAGTACCTCCAAGCTATTTTTCAAAATTTACTTGTGCTAGTAATGTTTTTGTCTATGTTTCATCTTACATTTCTGTCCCTACTACCAATCTAGTTATAAAATGCTACATAATTTATAAGATATTTGAATCAACTTATTCTTTTCACAGTTTGATTGCTGATATGTATTATTTTTTCCTTTGTATTTCATATCTCGCCATTTAAAAAAATCATTTAATTAAGGGAATGGATGACTGACTAACATGGCTTAGTTCTAACCTGTGGACCATTGTTGCGTACTTTGTATTACTTTGTATCCAAATATTATATATGCGTGAATGAAATGTAATTTCAAATTATGCAAGTTGAAATCAAAACTTGAAAGGAGTTTTTTTTCCTTGGAATCGGTTTGACAGTTATTTCCTTGGAATCGGTTTGACGGTTATTTCCTTGAAATCAAACATGCAATTTGTTTTCTTCTTTATAAGCCTCTCAAATTTGTGCAAAATCTGCCTTCATTTCTTTCCACCATTACTCACTTCAACACCCCATAACAACTCCAATTCTCATTTCTATCTCATCACCATATCCTAAACCATCAGTGAAAGCCCTCACACCACCTTAAGCCCTAGAATCTATCCCCATAAGCTGCACATACTGGACTAAAACCCGAATCTCTTGACCCCTCTTAAAGCAGTTGACTTAGTGTTGATTTTAGGACATTGAATGATGTTAAGAGCTTGTTCAAGCTCTTCAAGATGATAAAAAATAGAAATTGTCATGATTGGTATTCTGATGATATTTATATTAATGTCCTATGTCTAAACTTTTAATGGTATGTTAAATTCTAATGTTTTGTTTGGTTAGTTAACTTATTTATATAATGACTTCATTAATTACTTCATGATTAATGAAAGATGTGTTAGATTGGCTTATGCTGAATTGATAGGTTTTGCTTGAATCTTTTTGCTAGAAGTTCAAAATGATTATTTTGCATAGTTGATGGCATGAATGAATGAATTTTTTATGTTTGATGTGAAGACTCTTCTTTTCATCTATATATTTTAGAATTGTGTACCTTCATAAGTGTGAACCTTGAAGAATGAATTCTAGTAGACTTTATCTCCTCATAGATGTATGATGCTTGCTTTTCTCTTAGTTTATTAGGTTTTTTTTAATCTTTTCTATTAATTTATTTTTTCTTTATTTTCAAGATTTTCAACATCATGTTTAATCTTGGATCAAAATGTCTATATACATTATGAGCTTGTACTACTTTGAAAAAAAGTAAAATTTCTTTTTGTTGGATAAAGATCGAGTATTAATTTTTCACTGATAGTATCCAAATTAATGTGCTGATTTTCATTCAAATCTTTGTTTCCTATCAGAAACTTTCAAATACTACATTAAAATTGTCATGCCTAACTTCTAACAATTAAATTTTAAATGCTACTTTTTTGTTATGAATTTTTATATATTATTATTTTCTCAAGGGACTAATCAGTATTTTATTGTTGAAACCCCACCTTCCCTCCCTCCCCGGCCACACCAACACACACACACACACACATATATATATATATATAAAAAAGCTTATTGATCCTCTGAAGACTAAAATTTTAGCTCAAAGTTTGAAGATTGCTCAAGATTAAATCAATTTTTAGCTCAATGATTTTTTTTTCGATTTCAATTCAAGCCTAGATTGAATCGTGTTGGCTTGTGATTTGGTCGAAATATAAATAATATGTATATTTTTTTATTTTTGATATATAGATATATGTGCACATTTGTATGTGCGTATCATACATTCAAATAAATGCTTTTAAAATAAATTTATGAATTAAAAAAGGAAAGTAGCTTATTTCAAATTGGCTCGAAAACAAATACTTTCGATCCAGAAGCTGATTTCATTCCATCCTACATATGTTCGAGCCAATTTTTAGCTAGGACTAGATTAGATTGCAATGAAAGGAGAAAATAGTCAAATTAAGGAGCATAACATTAGATAATAATTATGTAATGACCCAATTCACATTTATGTGATGTTTTATTTGCTTTTGCTTAACTTGTCTTATACCTAGCTAAATTTTATGATTTTACCTTTATTGGTGCAGTTTTCTAGGTCAACTATTTTAAGAGTGCTCAGAAATGTGTATGCTTATTAGTGGAGTTCCCAATGAAACTCCACTTGCTACACTAATCAGCATCTCACACCAATTACTTAGAGTATTCTAAGATGTTAAAATTTTGAAAATGCTCCTTATAATCAAACTCATAACAGTTGGAACTTTCTGTTCTTTTTTTTATATATAATTGATTCTATAAACTGATTTACTGTTTTATTTTTTTTACACTTTAGTATGCTGAACACCATTGAGCGTTACAAAATGCACGTCAAAGATATGATTGAAAATAGCAGATCAACGGAACAAAATATTCAGGTACAAATGATATTTTGCTTCTATCATAAAATTTTTCGCAACCGTTTAAAGTCATACAAAAGTGAGGATAGAATTTTAAGATTATAATATTGATCATTTTCATCAGCAATTTTGGGTTTTTAACAATTAATGATATGATCTTCTGAAATGCAGCAATGGAAGCACGATTTAGAAGTCAAGGCAAGGAAGATTGAACTCCTTGACGTATCTAAGCGGTGAAAAACTAGAGATTTAAGATTAAAAAATTTCCTTTCTTCCATTGCATACAAGAAAAAAAAGGAAGGTTTTTGCCATCAACATATATGTGACATTCAAAAACTTAAAAATGATTATTGCTGCAGGAAGCTAATGGGTGAAAGCTTGGAATCCTGCTCTGTTGAGGAGCTGAATGAATTAGAGAGTCAGCTCGAGCAGAGCCTAAGCAGAATTAAGAAAAGAAAGGTTGGTAATGGTGACATTGCTTTGATACGTTTTTCA
The DNA here is from genome assembly GCF_001605985.2 of Dendrobium catenatum. Classification (NCBI taxonomy): domain Eukaryota; kingdom Viridiplantae; phylum Streptophyta; class Magnoliopsida; order Asparagales; family Orchidaceae; genus Dendrobium; species Dendrobium catenatum. Next base: position 409,501 of record NW_021320008.1, on the reverse strand, counting down.
TATTACCATTTACAAAACCATTGTATTTTTGGCATCATAATCCTTCAATATTTCAGAACCTTGTTCTAAAAGAGAAGATAACACAACTGAAAGATAAGGTGAGCTATTGATCTCTTTTTAAAACAATGGAAACCAAAGTAAAGGAACATGCTTTTCTAATGAGATTTCAGCCTCATTCCCTTGATATAAATGCAGGAGAGAGAGCTGCAGGAAGAAAATGATTTGCTTAAAAGGCAAGCAAGTCGCTTAGCCTCATCTTTGGTGAGTTAATTACCATTTAACCATTAGCCTTTGCAGTTGGAAGTATAAAATTTGGTTTTATAGGTTCATAAAGCCTGATCTTCCCATATATGCTCCTCAGGAAATTGTTCCTCAAGGTGATAGCCACTATAAGGATGTAGAGACAGAACTGTATATAGGATGGCCGGGAAGATGAAGGACCCAACAACTGTGGAAATGGTGATTTTTTTACACTCCCAGGTATTCAAACGCACCATAAATATTTTGCACAATTGCAAAGTTAACTCAAATGTGTAGCATAATTTGCATTCTCATCCAATTCCTTTGTAATCAACCAACATAAAAATTGTTGTAAAGAATAATAGGGGTATAGAGTGATTGCATAAGCAAATTCCAAAGGTTAGATTCCTGCAGCACAGCCATGTTACTATATTACTTCTTCTGCTCTGCAACTCGATCTGTAAACGTTAGGTTGTGTTCTTGGCTATTAAATCAAAGATTATGAAAGCTAAGATTCAAGTATGTATTGAGGACTTGGAAAGAATATTTTAGGCTCACTTTGGTGCATAAGAATGGTAAGATTAAGTTTTGTATTGAGTTAGATTAAGCTATGGGTATGGATTTTAAAACCTGCAGAAAAGAGTAAAAGAGCAAAAGAAAAGTGCTTTGTGAAATGCAAGCTGTGCAACCATTATCCATCTTATGCTATGTTTGTTAGTTCATTTTAATGATTTTTGCACACCATTTTTTTTTTTTTTCCAAATTTTAAACTTTGAGTAGAAGATGAATTTAAATTTGCTAAGTTAGGCACTCTTAGCGAAAGGAAATGGATACAAATGGTGAAATTATCAGAAGTGACTATGTTAGGTTGGGCTCATTTTGTTGGGTTTTTTTTTTTTTGATAAAAAATATATATTGAGAAGCTGTTACCAGAAAATTACTACATGAAATAGTTTAAGGATCCATTTGGGGGCAGTTTTCTTATAATTTTTTATTTCTTTGGAAAATTGTTGGGACAAACCCATTTTTCATTGCTGAAGAGGGGATATACAAAAAGAACATAAAAAGGGGGAAAATTAAGAAGTTAACATAACATTAAGAATCTATATAAAACAAATTGAAAAACAACCTAAAAAAAAGGGCTATGGGAGAATAGAAGAGATAAAACTAGAAGGCACGAAGGCTAGTAAGATTTAGGAAGTAGCATGAGACTTTTCGCAAAAATAGCCAATGAAGAACGAGCACAACCCAATTGCCTAGGCTATGAGACTTCCATTCTTTCATATTTTGGAAACTTTATGTTTTGATTTATTATGAAGATGTGTTGTTGAATGAATAGAAAGAAAGAAATTTTTTCTCTTGGTCCGATCTCCGTTCCCGTCTCGCACTTGCGAGCTAACTGGGCCGGGTCGTGACATCCATGGAGGCAGCAAACATAAAAAGAAGAAACAGCCGGGAATAAATCAGCCAGCAAAACACGTAGATTCATGGAATCTAGAGAAGCCCGCCAAGGATGCTAATGCAAAGCCAAGACCATCCATGGAAGCAAGAAGGAAGCTTGCTACATTATATTCGTCCAAAATTAAATCTTCAGCAAACAAAGAAAAGCACCAACACCAGAGAAAGGATTCATTAGACCAGCCTTATAATCAAAATAGATTTGAAAAAAAGGAAACAAAATCGTATGTTAGTCTAGATATTTTAAAAATTGCTGAGAATTCTTCCAACAGTACGATTTAGCCTCAATGGTTTTCTTAAGCTGCTAAAATAAGAGAATGTGCCGCCATTTCTCCACCCATTACATTCACACCAAAGTAAATAGAAGCACAGATAATCATATAGAAGAAATTTTTTGTAGCCTTAGAGAATTGAGAGTATTCTTTGATATAATTAAAAGTATGCATGATGTTAGGTAGAAGTAGAAAAATAAGAGCCCCAGGAAAGAGGACCATCAAAACTTTAAAAGAAAAATCCCATTAGAAAAAGAGATGAGAAGTGAATTCATTGCGGCTGTTACAAAAAAGGCAAAAGAGGCTGAGCTTGATTTGCCATATTTAAACCCCAATCATAGTAAGCCAAGCAAAAGAGAAAAACCGAATAGAAGCTTTCTTGTTCCACATAAAGCTAAACCAACTAGCAACCTCCATATCTTTTTAAAAATCTTCCATAAAGAATTTAAAAGTAGGATGTTCAGAACCAAACCAAAGATGATAATCAGTAGCAGAATTATAAATCAGATTAGTAGAAATAACATTATGTAGAGAACTAGAAAAAAAAATGGGGGAAGGATCAATTACCACCAGAAACCAACACAGAAAGTCTAGCATCCAGAAAAAATTTATCTAAAGGGGAAGAACTCATAAAGAAAATTTCCAGAGCACTAGGGATCCCACTACGGGGCAGTACAAATGCTATCAATAACCTTGGCTTAATCAACCCAACAACTTTAACCAATTGCTTTCAACAGGCAGAAAGCTTCTCAGAAATGGGCTTCCAAAATGAAATATAAGAATTTTTAAACCAACAGTTCAGAAGAGAATCAAAAGAAATACATCTCTAGATCAAAGCAGTGGAGTAGTCATGTGTCAAAGCTAAAATGGAGGGAAGACCTAGGTCACCATATTTCTTAGGCAAACAAGTTTTTTTTTCCAAAAAATAAGATGCAAATTTTAACCTTGAGCATCACCATGGAAAAAGAACCGAGCACGAAGCTTATCAATAAACTTGCAATATGACTTATGTAAGATAGAGCCTCTAATCCAATAGCCAATAGAGTTACAAATACTAAAATTACTAAATTAGAATCTACCAGCAAAAAGACAAAAGCTTGGCCTTCCATCCATCTAACATGTTGGAGATTTTTGGTATAAGAGGAAGAAAATCAACAACCCTAAGCCTCCTGAAGGAGATATGTATCCCTAAATAATTGAAGATACTCATCCCCAAAGGAAAATTGAGAATGCTAGTAATGCCCATAGAGTAAGAAGAATTTTTAAAGAAGCAAATTGAGCTCTCATCTTGGTTAATCTTAAGACCTGAGACTCCTTAAAAAATTTGTGACTTATCAATCAAAACCTGAGAATTCCACAAAAGACTTTTTGAAAAACCAACAAGCCATCAGTATAAAGTAAATGAGAGATAGTAGACCTATCAGATGAAATCCCATCAAAAGGGACAGACCCATTATGGCAATCCATCAGATTAGAGAAAGCTTTCAAAATGATACACAATAAAAAAGGGGAAAGGGGCAGAACTTTTATTTGGTCCGGTGAACATACGTAGAGCTACGTTAGGCCGTCACTAAGATCGCAGGCACAAAATGTGAAATACCGAGCAATACCAACAATAACGAGAAATAGCATTATGTGAAGACAAAATACCGAGTTATACCGAGCAATACCGAGTAATCCCAAAAAATACCGAGTTTTTTAAAAAACTCGGTATTTTTTGGGATTACTCGGTATTGCTCGGTATAACTCGATATTGATCTTCACAGAGCGGTATTCTTCGTTATTATCAAATAATACCTAGCAATACCGATCAAATACCGAGCAAAAATCGAGTAACAATCCTCTGACCGAACGTAGAGCTACGTCCGATCAGAGGTCGTAATAAAAGTTCAAAGGGGCAACCCTGCCTAAGACTTGAAGTTGAATTAAAAAACCCGTGAAGGCCACTATTATAGAAAATGGAAAAATAAACTTTATCAATGCAAGCATAGACCCGTGACACAAAAACCTCAGGGAAATTTTTTTGAAGCATCCTATGAATAAAATAGTTCTTGGAAATTGTATCAAAAGCTTTAATTATATCAATTTTAGCACAAAAAATTTAGACTTCTCATGAGCATTGAATTTAGAGAGAATTTTAGAGACTAGAATAATATTATTAGTGCCAATTCTACCCTGAATGAACCTAAATTAACTTGGATGATGTTGACCCATATACCTCAAATTATGCGAAAAAGGATCCAAACTAGTGAATAAAGCGATAAGCGCTTTGGCGCCACACATCACTTGAAGGGTCAAACGACCTCTAATTGCCAAACGAACGGCGACATTGTGATCAGAACATCGAATTTTGCTAGGTCGAGACCCCTCGCAATCGAATCAGATGAGATCGGTCAAAAAGGACGACCGACACCCGAAATTAAAGCATGGCGCTAATCAAGCGATGTCGGATCGACTAATAGACTTTGTCATTGCATCCGGAATGTTGCCAACCTACGAAAATTATATTTTGTTTATTCAATTTGAAGCATCTGGATTGGTGGCATGGATCCTGAGGCAACAACGTGAATTACGAGAAAAATTGTCCTCGTCGCTATCCAAATGATGTTCGTTCGCAAAATAGAGTTCGCTATTGTGACCAGAATATCGTGAATACTCAAGAACCATATTTTTTATGTTTAATTTGGATCATCCAGAATGGTGGCATGAATCTCAAGGTAAAAATGCATATCGGGGAGAATAGGCCTCGGCATTATCCAAACAAAGTTCGATCGCGAAACGAACTCCACCACTGCATTCAGAACATCCCAAATACTTAAGAATGACAACAAATTCGTGCAAATTAAAACATGCAAGGAGGTCGACACGCATCCCGAGGCAAGCGCAAATTTCAAGGAAAAATTTGTTCGGCGCAATCCAAACGATGTCCGATGGGAGAGTGAGGGCTCAAGTGAGGGAGGATCAACATCAGATCTTGGGTTTAGAGGATTTGTGCGAGTGAGGGCTCGAGGAAGCTTGAGAAACCCCAAGATGGAGAGAGGATCCCCAGACTCCATAATAAGGATTTCAAGGAATTAGGTGTCCTACGACAGAGCCAGAGGAAGGCTAAGAAAGGGAGAGAAAGAGATAGGGCAGCGGCTATGGTTTCAGAGTTCCCAGAGCAAAAACCTTATTCACATATATATTTTTTATAATCTCTCAAAACGGACACCAAAATTGCATTCTATAATTAGCAAATATTTGACAGAACAAATCATTTTTCTTAGCCTTATAAAGCTTATTGCTGCGATAAAGTAACTAAAAAGTCCAACCAAATGATCCTTTCATAATAAAGTCAAAATTTTACCTTATCGCTATTCCATTCCCTTCATTTTCTATCCATCAAGAAAACCTTTTCCTATGAGCAGAGGTTAGTTAAAGGTTATTGTCTGCTAAAATTAGCAAACAATAGAGGTCATCTTATTTGCTGTAAAATTTCTTACTGAAATTAGTCAACTCATGAAGTTTCATTGGTAATATTGTGCTGTTATATATACTGAGTTGTCTATTATAAAAAATTTATTTGTCAACCTCATTACTTAGATTAATTTCTAATATATGACATTTTTTATGTCTTCTTAGGTCTATTTCTACTCTTCTTAGGCTTCGTTTGAGACGGTTTTTTTATTGCTTTCTAAAACAGAGTTTTAGTACAAAAATAAAAAAAATTGTACTAAAACTCCGTTTTAGAAAGCAATAAAAAAGCCGTCCCAAACGAACCCTTAATCTGGGTCGAATTTAATACATCTACTCTTCTGAGCAGGTAATCTGAAGTCAAGTGTTTTATATGATCAAGCCATCTAAAAATATATAACTAGTAATTTAATATCATTACATTTATTGGAGAAAAACACGAGTAAACAGTAATGTAAAATCTATGAATTTTTAATTTAATTAATCAGCAAACTTAATTTTGAATTTTTTTTTAGTGAGACTTGATACGTCACCACAAAATTAGCTTGATCGGGCACGAATCTCGATGCAAATGCTAGTTGGAAACTTCAAAAATTAATTTTGGGAGCACCCGAACTCCGATTTCAGCGAGCTTACAGTCAAACTGAGCGTCTCGGAAATACGAACCCAAC
>NW_021320008.1:379855-402708 GCF_001605985.2 Dendrobium catenatum | reverse complement strand
CTCATAAATGCTAGACCCTCTCTCTTATCTGATTGCGTGCCGGATTTTCGTACAACGCTAAGACAATAAACTTTATATTTCTTTACCGCCGCGAATACTCCTGGACGCAACAAGACTTGAGTAAAATAATAAATTGGGGATGGGCAACTCTTAAGAAATACCTTTTATTTTCATTTATGTTTATCTCTTTATTTATATATTTACTCATTTTAATCATTTATCTTAAAATTTAAAATTTCATGAATTTTTTTAATTATTTTAAAATCTCCAAATTCTCTTTTATAAGAAATGTATATAATTAAAGTCAATAAATTACACTAGAGAAAGATTAAAAAACGTAAATTTAAACCAAGTAGCTTAAAATATGCTAATTATAATTTTTATATTAATAAGCAACTTTTTTATATATTTATTGCTCGTTATAAAATATTTCTAATTACTTTTTATTTTAATTAGATATGAAATCTTATGTTAGATATTTTAATAAACTAAATCTCTAATGTCAATTTCAAGCTCGAATGAAAAAATTTAAAGATATTTTTTAAATTAAAAATTTATGCCCCCACAGATAAATAATACTGGCTTCGCCAATTTGCTGGTATGAAGTAGGCCAAAGCTGGACAAACATGGCCTAATTTTAAGCCCACGTCTGTGCGATCGTAACTTTTGCGTTTTACTTTTTTTTTTGGGAAAATTTGAGCTTGGCCAATACATTAAAAGATGAAAGAACTAACAATTACAAGTAATGAATAACTCAAAAAGAAAAAAGAAAACAAGCAGAGCTCCGAAAAAAGGAGCATGCCCGACAGAGCATCAAAAAAACTTGTTCAAGGAACAACAAAAACAGACAACAAAAAACCCAAATATCAGCAAAAAAAGCTCCCTATGCCAAAAGAAGCATGGACTCAGGATTATAAACCGATTGATAGCCATAAAGATCATCGAGTAATATTCCCAAATTGTCTACTATTCCTTTCTTTCCAAATAAAGTAGAGGGAGCAGCTCACAAAAAGAAGATATAAGTTTTTGACATGCTTTTGAGACTTGAATTCTGCATTTTTCCACTCACAAATTTGAAGAATCGACGGTCTGAGAAGCAGACTCGTAGGAGAGGGAATAAGGTTCGTAATAACAACATGTGAGTATGGGCATTCAAAAAATAAGTGTGTAACACTTTTAGAGTTGACATGACATAAACTGCAAGTAGACGAAACAAAAATATTTTTTTTTTTTGCAAAGCCTCAGCAGTTTTCAAACCCCCAACAACAGCTAGCCACGAGTAACTCGAGAATCACATTATAAAAGGAAGAGGGCAAGTGTTCAGGGAGTACCCATAAACCCTATGCGAGGGTAATGACTTTGCGAGCGACCCCCTTTTTAAAAATATAATTACAAGATTTGTTGGATGGCGTCATCCAACAAGCTTGATAATTAGAAGATATGTTAGATGCAACAAATTTATTTAGTTTTTAAAGTGGAAGAATAAATTTATAGTTTTTTTTAATTTTTTTTTTTTCATGTATGATTGGGATGGGCACTGAAAATTTAAAAATTCATTAGAGTTTTAATATAAAAAGATTAAATATATATTTTATAAATGAAGGTGTCTCTCTCCATAATTTTATAATTATGCATTTATGCATGAGGAATAACAAAATTGTTATTAAGGAGTATTGTTTTCTTATTAATTTTGTAACGCTAAATTATTATTTATTTGTTTTGTGCTAGAAAATTTATGGGGGTAGAGAGAGTTTGACATTCGTGAGATTGTTTTAGGGTGATAATGATTAGGAGACCGTATTTGAGTGATGATGTTAGAGGATTATAGAAAGAATGATGGTTATAGGATCATAGTCGAGCAATAATGATTAGAGGATTATAGCTGACCAAAGGTGGTTGAAAGATTATTGTCGGGCGGGGATGATATGATGATTGTAGTTAGAGGGGGGTGTCAGCGGATTGTAATTGAATAACTATGGTTGAAGGACTATAATCAAGTGATAGTGGTCTGATGATCTTAATTGAGACATGATGTTTTGAAAATTATAATCATACGATGATGATTGAAAGAATGTAGTCGATTGGTCATGGTTGGATTATTTAAGTTTGGCGACATTAGTCAGAGGATCATAGTCAAATAACAATGCTTTGAGGATTATAGTTGAGCAATTATGGTTGTGGGACCATAATAGAGTGATAGTAGTTAGGGGGATCATAGTTGGGACCGGGTGGATAAGGGACTGTCCATAGTCGAGGTGGTTGCCCGACTATTTTCTTTTCACCACTGTTGTCATCCCTCAACTACTTCTTCAACAAGCTCTACTACAACTATAGGAGACTAAAGCAAATCCTCTTGACTTTGTAACATTGTCTTTAATTTTCAGTTGTGAGGAAGTGTAGAGTTCTGCAACTTCTACTATAAGATGGATCGAACTATCTAAGAAGGCCGGTACACACCTTTATAATTTGGATTTTAACACCAACATTGACACATTCTATCACTAACAATGCTAGTGCCGATTGTCGATATCATCCCCAGCATTGCTCGTCGTTGATCATAAGATTGTTCCATGTTGTCACCGTCTATGATGACTCTAGACTCTAACCCTAAAAATCCCGCATACCATGGAATCACCGCAATCAAGTATGTGATGTCTATTCGCCTCGTCATGCCCTTTGATGCCCACCTAGGAAAGTGCCTTGGCCATTGATTATAATTTTTTTAAAAATATTTACATTAATAAAATTATTTAAATTGGACTAAAACTTATTTTTTTTTCCATCACCTATCTTTAAAAGAATAAAATAATAGATAAAATGGAAGATGATGGTATGAATATATTGATTGCAGCACCGCACTTTTACATTAAAATTCAAAGGCTGCCACATCAATTGACTTTTTATTGGGAATGGGTTTTCATGCTTCTAAAGCGAAAGCGAATTTAAATTTTCGAAGTTATATTTTTTTCGAAAAATTTGCAGTGTTCCGCTTAATTTTTTTATATGATAAAATTTATAAATATATAATTAAAAAAAGTTATGAGTGATATATCATAAAAAAATTACCTTGATCGGAAACGAATCTCGAGATAAAATCAAGTTGGAAATTTTCAAAATTAAAATAGGGATCATCCAAACTCTAATTTCAGTAAACTTATGATCGAACTAAATATCTCAAAAATACGAACCCAACAATATCAAATTCGACTCAATCAGAGCCCAAGTCAAAGACTCGAAGCACTATTGGAAGGTTCAAATCATAATTTGGATTACCAAACGAGTTTCCAAACATGACATGCTTATAGTCGAATCGAGCAGCTCGAAGTGACAAATCCAACGAGCCCAAAATCACTGCATTTTGATATCACTAAGACATTGCAATGTCCAGCCGTCCATGCAAACCATCACTTGATCATCACCGCCTTCTGACCGTCGTCGTTAGACCATCATCGCTTAACCTCCAAATTTCTATGTGACTTGCGACGAGAAAATAAAATAATTCGGTCAAATTGCACGCCCTAAATGACTAATTAGATGGCATAATTGTAAGCTTATAATCGTCTATTTAGTAAGCCATTCAAAATTTCAAACTCCTCACACTGTTTCGATCAGCGAAGTCTTCGGCCCTCACCTGCTCCAAGCCTCCAACTAACTATTAGTCTATTAGTTTAAGGTCTCCTTTGGCGAGCGCGAAATTGAAAAATAATAAAATAAGATTTGGCTGATTTGAGGGGTTAGGGCACATTTTTTTTATTTTTTTTATTATTTATTTTTTTAGCAAACTTTTGCATGAAGGTTACCGGCACCTGCCAATCTCCTCTACGCTATAAATCTATCGCAATAGAAAGACACGTGTGTGGTAAGCATTTTAATTTAAAATAATAAAAAAAAGAAATATCTCACATCTCAAATTAAATTTACTTAAAATTATTATTATAACATAAGAAAAACTATTATTATAGTTAGAATATTAATAGTTTTTTTTTTAAATTTAAATTATGAACTTGATTGTTATTATTTAAAAGAAAATTATTATAAATATATTCCGATGAGCTTTAAATTTTTTATATTTATCCTAAAATTAATGGTTTAATAATTTTGAATTTATTTTCATTTAAATAATGATTAAATTTAATTATTTTAATAATAAAATTCACAATATAGAATGATGAAGCGTTGACAATAATTCTTATATCGATGAGCGAGTAAAGGAAACAAATTAACTGACTTTTTATAAGTAATTTTCTACATATAAATTGGAAATAAACAAATTAATTTGTAAATTCATAATAGATAACGGAAAGCTTCTAATTGTTGTAAATATCTTTACAATTAGCCGCTTCTCTTCCTCCTCTTCCGGCGAAGGCAGCAGGGGAGAGCGGCATAGCGGGCAGGTGAAACCGTCGGCGTCGATCCAGCGGTCGATGCAAGCCCTATGAAACACGTGCCGGCAGTTCCCGAGCTGCCGAACCTCGTCGCTGGCCGCGAATCCACCCAAGCAAACCACGCAGGTCCCCGGGGGCGAATCGCCGGCGAGTCGGGAGAAATCGACGACAGGAAGCTTGTTTTTCATCGACGAGGAGGTCGGCGGTTGGGATTCGGGGGAGGAGGGGTGGTCGGAGGATTGGGGTAAGGGGTTGGATCTGGATTGAGATATATATATATATATATATATATATATTAAAATTACTTTTGGAATTTGATTACATTTTTATTAAAATTAGAAAGTTCTATTTTTTTTTTTTAAATGGAATAATATCAATTTATTTATTTATTTCATTGGTGTAAAGAAAAATTCACAAGTCAAATGGAATAAGTTGTTTGATTTTGACTTTTACATTGACTGTTGAAGGAGGAAAGGAAGAGTAGATGTACATTTAATTGATGGGTTGAGTATTATTATTATTATTTAAAATTTGTTAAGTGCTAGGAGAAATTACATTTTTGACCATGTTGATGTAATCCACTAATATTAAGTATTGCATGAATTTAATAAGACAAGCAATGGGACCAAAAATAACCTATCCTTAGATTGATATTGCCAATCTATAGATATGGCTTTTGATTATTTAAGGGAGGAGATGGATGCTTCATTTTGATAGAATTCAGCAGTTGTATAAAAGAACAGAGAAATGAAAAACAGAGAGCGGGAAAAGCCATCTTACCGTCTTAGATTAGTTGGCTTATTTATAGATTTGAATTCAAGAATTCTGTTACAAAACGAGTGGACACAAATACACTAGAAACATTTATATGTATGTGGACAGTAAAGTGCCACTTGTACAATTAGAAAGACTTAGACAAGTATCTTAACACGCTCCCTCAAATAGAGCTTAGTATTGCCGTGATTAGTTTGCTTGCAAGAACTCTAAACCAAAGAGCTGGAAGTGGTTTAGTGAATAAATCTGCTATTTGATTATTTGTACATATGTGATGTACTGTAAGCTTCTTGGTTTGTATACAGTCACGAACAAAATGACAGTCAACTTCTATGTGTTTAGTCCTTGCATGAAACACAGGATTGTTTGCTAATGCTATTGCAGAGGCGTTGTCACAATAAACCATGGTAGGTTATCTTTGGTGAATGTGAAAATCTTCTAGGAGTCTTCTTAGCCATATGACTTCTGCTGCGACTATGGCTAATGCTCTATATTCTACTTCGGTAGACGATTGAGCAACTGTCGTCTGCTTTTTAACTTGCCATGGATAATAGATTTGCCTAAAAAATTATAATATCTAGAGATAGATTTCCTATCATATGAATTACTAGCCCAATCTGCATCCACATAGCTATGTAAGGTAAGTGAATTTTTTATACAATGGAATGCCAAGATCTGTGTTACCTTTAATATACCTTAATAATTGTTTGAGGGATTCAAAATTAAGATTTAGCGGTTTATGCATGGATTGACTCAATTGATTTACCACAAATTGAATGCATGGTCTTGTTAATGTCAGATACTGCAATGCTCCTATTAACTGTCTGTATAACTGAGGATTCACATATTCTTCATTAGATTTTTCAGTATAGTGATTTTACCTGATAGTGGAGTTGCCATTGGTTTCGTTTCTTGCATTGCAGCTCAATGTAAGATTTTTTCCGCATAATGCTTCTGATGTAGCATAACACCATAATCTGTAAAAACTACTTGAAGACCGAGAAATTAGTTTAATGAACCAAGATCTTTCATCTGAAATCTGGCATGTAAATTGACCAGTAGCTTCTTTATTGTTGTTTGTGAATTCCCTGTCAGCAAGATATTATCTATGTATATTACCATATACATCTGAATATATTCGTTTTGATAGGTAAGTAACGACGGATCTACCGTACTGATTTTAAACCCAAATTCTTGTAGATGATTAGATAATTGGCATATCATTCACGTGGGGATTGCTTAAGCCCATATAATACCTTTTTTGAGCTTACAAGCATAATTTGGATGAATTGAATCTTGAAATCCCATAGGTTTCTTCATATACACTTTTTCCGATAACTTGTCATGTAAGAAAGCATTTGAAACATCAAGTTGATGAATATTCCAATTGTATTGCAAAGCAATGATGATAAAGACGCAAATGGTTGTTATCTTGGCCACTGGACTAAATGTTTATGTATAGTCTAAGCCATGCTCCTGATTAAATCCTTTAGCCACTAACCTGGCTTTGTATCTTGTTATGGAACCATCCGAGCTGCAGCTGGAGAATCCAACTTCCTTTTAACTTCTAACATATATTGAGCCATTGTTTTATCTTTCATGTTCAAGTAGTGCATTTCATTTTTGAGTTGTATTATTTTAGATCTGGTGCTTGACTGTAGACACTTGTCAAGCGTGTTCCAGATGTCTTTAATGTGTTCAGTAGTTACTACATATGGAAAAATTGCAGGGGAATTCACATAATAGAGAGCTGCGGCAAGATTTTGATCTAATAAATTCCAATCTACATAGGCTGAGTTTAAGACATTTTGACCTGTAGCATTTTTTTTTTTGAATGTTTATGGTGCTTCACTGCTTCCATCTAGAAATCCTTCAAATCCATTCGCTCGGAAGAGTTTGTACACTTGCGATCGGCAGCTCGAAAAATTTTCCGCTGTAAGTAGTTGCGAAATGACGTTCTTGATATTTCCCATCAAGAACTTGAGGGACGACGAAATCTGCGGGAGTTCATTTGTCCTAGGAGATGCAGTTTCTTCTTCTTGGTTTGTAGAAGACGTTGTGGATGATTTATACATCTAACTCCAACCGAGATATCGGAGAGAGACGAAAACAAAAATTTGAAAAACTGGATCAGAGCTCCGATACCATGATAGAATTCGGCAGCTGTATAAAAGAACAGAGAAATGAAAAACAGAGAGCGGGAAAAGCCATCTTACTGTCTTGGATTAGTTGGCTTATTTATAAATTTGAATTCAAGAATTCTGTTACAAAACTAGTGGACACAAATACACTAAAAATATTCATATGTATGTGGACAGTAGAGTGCCACGTGTACAATTAGAAAGACTTAGACTAGTATCTTAACACATTTGTGACAGCTTTCTTACTCTTTCTTAAAAAAAATTTTGGTATAAATTTTTGTATTAAAAAGTTATTTTAAAAAACAGTAAGAAAGCCGTCCCAAATGAATCATGATTGGCAAAATTTCTATAAGAAAACTTAAAGATTTGAAGAAAATTTAAATTTAAGTTCAAGCAATATCTATAAATTTGGTATAATTAAAGGTCTTTTTGATTTGTTGAAAGAGAAATGTTGAGTACAATAAATTATGGTGTAAAAAGAATAATGTATTTGAAATTCTTGAACTTATTTGGACGAAAATAAAAAATACAGGTGATTAATTTTTAGTTTGCGTTGAAGTAAAATGAATGCAGTATAAAGTCTAATGATGATGGTGATCTGTGGTTGGAGGGAGGTCGGCAACGACAGCAGCAAGCGGTTGTTGGCGATTGAGGTGGTGATTGGCGGTAGCTTGCAGTGGTAATCTAAAAAACTATAAGTTGAATTTTAAATTCACCAATGAATTATATTACATTTAAAATTCACCAAACCAAATCTCTGGTTTTTTGGAGAGCTCCATCATCTTGAAAGGATGATGTCGATGGCATGCGACATAGAGGATTTGAATGAAGTTGTTCGTAGGTGCAAAAGCAAAAGAATACGCTTGTGGATGATACCAATTACATATAGTGAAAACCCTTTAATCGAGCTTGAACTCATTTTCCTCTCATCATGGGATATTTCCTCTATCTCAATTTTGAGAAATTATTACCGTTCGGTTTTGTGATTGTGAACAGTAAAAGCGCAGAAACTTTTCTTCACTGCTCTTTCGTTGTTCACTACTATGCTTTTACTGTTCACAATCACAAAACCGAATGATTCTCTAGATTCAAACTTCACACGTAATAATCTCTCATCAATTTTAGTCAAATACCATCCATCGAATTATCTAAGTACAGGCCATCCATCAAATAAGCATCCCTAATATTTGAAATTGAGAGTGAATCGTGTCTTCCTATAGCTGCCGGTGAGCTCCACCGGCAGATGGGCGAGCTCACGTGACAACGACATAAAATGATAAAGAATAGAAATAAAAAAAGCTTGACAGGCACGTGGATGGAATTGAGGCTTCTTATAGAGAACGTATTAGGACAATATATTAAATCAAGATATCTGTATAAGTGTCCATCCTATAAGAACGCTACACGTGTACCTCCATTGTAATAATATGCTATATATATAGTCTTAGGCTGTAACCGCAAGATAGAAAATACATTTCACTTTACTGTTCTTCTTCTTCTATCCTGTTACCTTGTTTCTCTGCTATTGCAAGATCTCAATGAGATCCTAAGTTTCTACAGAACGGCATTCTAACATTTGGCTAAAAGGATAGCCGAGATGTAATTCTATCCATTATGTTAGATTTAAAAATGCAAGACAACTCATTATCAGCATATATATATATATATATATATATTTGTTGCATGTCAAAATATTCATGGCAGTAGAAAGATATAAAATTTAACGTCCTGATTTTACACGAAGTCTCAACATACACACAAATGATAGAAATGGGTGTAAGAGTCAGACTATAGTTTAGCGACTAGAATTGTGGGGGCCATAGTGGAGCGACAAAGATTAGGGATTGTTGTCAGGCGACAGAGGATGGTGGGATCGTCGTTGATGAGTAATGAAGGCCGAAGAGATCATAGTTGGATGGTGACGAAGGTTAAAACGTCTGTAGTCTTTGTGCAATAGAGGTCAGAAAAGCTGTAATCAAGCGATGAAGGTCAAAGAGACTGTAGTGGGGCGACAAAGGTTACAGGGGTGGTAGTCAGGCTACTAAGGTCTGAGAGACCATAGTCGGTGGGCAATAGAGGTCAGAGGTACCATAGTCGGCATGCTACAGAGGTCAGACCATAATCGGGCAACTGAGGTCGAAGGATCGTAGTTGGCTGGTGGCGAAGGTTAGAAGGACTGTAGTTGTAGGTGACGGAGGTTGGGCGACAACCCGACAGTGGCGCTAGATAGAGGTTCGAAGGTGATGGTCGTGCGAAGATCTATCAGCCGTGGCCGGGTGACAAAGGTTCGTCAACAGTGGTGCTTAAGTAAAGCTAAAAACTTTTCAAGCCTCTAAGCTCTCTTGATTCTTTAGCCCAGGGTCCATGCCTCCAAGCATCCCCTATATTAAGTAGAAGGGAGTATAGTTATAGATTTTGAGAGTAGATGCTCCTTAATAAAAAGAATATCTTTGATAAATTCACAATGCTTGTGGTGGCTCATACTAATACTCTCAATCATGGAGTGTTCGTTCTGCATTTAAGTTTCGTAATGATGTAAGAATTAAGCGATCTTATGATCATTAGATTCATCTGACCAAGCCGCTCGATTCGATTAGAAGCATTTCATATTTGGATATCATTTGATCAACCAATTAATTCTTTGAAGGTTTCAAATATGCTCTGATCCCTTGATTTGGGCTCATTTGGGCTTTGATTAGATTGATTTTGCTGTTGTTTGGTTCGTCTCATTGAGATGTTTAATTTGACTATAAACTTACTGAAAATCAGGTTACAAATTATCCCAATTTAAATTTGGAAGTTTCCAATTCATATATGCATAAAGATTCACGTCTAACCAAGACAATTTGATGACATGTCAATTATAAAAATAAAATATATTTAACAAATACTCACATACAAAAAATTATAAGAATGAATATGTTTTCTAAATCATAACTTTTAACTTAAAAATATAATATATAAATAATTTAAATTAAATAAATATTCTTTTCATCTTAAAATTTCTTATTTTAATAATTTAACATTAATTTCCTTTTTTTCCAACTTAATTTCCTCTAATGATATTTTTTATACTTTCTAATATAAAATTAGTTTTCTCAACATTAAATTATTAAGTTAACATATCATATAATAATTTTTATTTCAAAATGTAATTAATTCAATATATTTTTATTTTATGAGCAGTGTATAAATTATTTATTATATAAATCTATTTCATATTTATTTAATTATCTAATTACTATATAATTTTTTTTAAATTTCAAATTATGAAGGGTGCGGGCCCCTTAAGTGCACGTAGGGTGCTTTGGTTCTACGCACATGCTGCCCTCAGTTCAGCCTCCAAATCAGGTATGTGCACAATTTTGACCTAAATACTCAAATTCAAATATTTTTTGTGTCCTCAAAACACCTTTTTTTTTTACTTTGTGAATTCAATTTTATCACATTTAGAATCCAATAGAGTCTCTACAATCAATTTCAAATAATTTTAAAAATTTTGAAGCTAAAATTTTCAAGAAGATCCACTATAAATTTGTTGAAAATTTAGTTCAGATGATCATAAATTTTAGTCTGAAAATTTTCAAATCGAATATTGCCTCAAGATTTGTGCCAATCAATCAAAGATTTTGTTTGATGTACGAAAACTATTTATAATATTTTAAAATATATTAACCCTAGTTTAGATATAGAAAAATTTAATGCCCTCTCTAATAGTTTTAGCATCAATGTATTTTATCACTTTAACAGTAACAATTACATGCATTTTTTTTCTTATGCCCACTCCGCCCGCTCCGCTAGGGCGAATGCCCTAGCTTTCTCCAGCAGCTCCTTCTGGTTAGTTTCACTGGTCGTGGTGGCTCTTCTACCTTAGGGCAGTTTTTCCTTCTCTTTCTACTTGTTCTTTGCTACTAGTTTGTGTGGTTTTGGTTGTGGTTTTTTCCGGCTCTTGCCGGCATGTCGTCAAAACTGTGTGATCCTGGGTTTTTAGAAGGTGTTTCCTCTTCTCGTTCTTTTTTAGATGTGCTTGCTGGTTCATCGTCATCTCCTTTTTTTCCCGATTTAAAGGTTTCGTCTTTTCGCGGGTTACCTTCTCTTTGGATTTCGGAGAATGAAATTTCGGCATTGGCAACTCCGTTCCAATTTTCTCTTGTTGGATTTTTCCCGTCTAAGCGTCCTTCTTGGATGCGATCAGGCGCTTCTTCTTTAATTTGGAGTTACAGGGGGAATTCTCTGTTAATCTTTTGGACCCGACACATATTCTCATTAAGCTAAAAAATGATCTTGATTATTGTAGGGTTTTTCCCCATGGTTCTTACCTGGTCTTTAATTGTTATATGAAACTTTCAAAATGGTCCCCCCTCGTGGACATTGGTGTTGAATCGCCGATTGTACCCATCTGGATATCTTTCCCTCAGCTCCGTCCCCATCTTTTCTCTCCTATGATTCTGCATGGACTCGGTTTGATCTTTGGTAAACCGCTTAAAATTGACACAGCCACTTCTATTAGCTCCAGGCTGTCTCTTGCCCGTGTCTTGGTTGAGTTGGATGTTACCAAATCTTATCCTTATAAGATTTGGTTAGGTCCTGAGCTTTCTAGTTATGTCCAACAAGTACAGTTTGAAGATTTTCCTCATTTTTGTTCTTCTTATAAAAAACTCGGGCATTCCTATGGCAACTGTCGTCCGTTGTCTGATAATCCGATTTTGGTTAAATCTCCACCTAAGGATCTGGTTTGTACTGTTGCGGGTAATTGTTCTTCTCCTTTAGTAGAGATTGCTGTTAGTCCCCCCGTTTAAATGATACTACTCTCGTTTTGTCACTTGTGGTACCGTTGCCCGCTGGTGATACGGTTTTGACTCCTGTGGAAGTTACTGTTAATTCTCAAAATAGGGTTTAGGGTAGTTGATCACAATTTGAATGTTTTGGCTGGGGATGTAGTTGATGACTTTCATTGGCTGGAAAGGCGAGTAATTTGGATGGCAAGGGAGTTTGTAATATGATTTCCCAAGAGGATCCTCTTTGTTATATACAGGTGGCGAACTCTATGCCTGTTTGTGTTTCCCTGTTTTGGTCGGTTTGGAGAATGTGGATAATGCTGTGGTCAATGAGGTAGTTCGGGATGGTTGTGGTGTTGAGTATGTTGCTAGTTTATCCCTTGACGCTCAACCTTTTACTCTTTTGGGTATGAATTTGGCCTCCAATCATGTTTGTCATAGTGCTGAGGACCTTCCTCGTGAGGCTCCTTTGGTGTCTGTGAGGTCTGCCCCTGTTTCTTTGGTTGGTCATGCTCTAAATTCTGTGGTGATGAATTGCCCGGTTAAGCCTGCTGTCATGGAGATTTTGGGTGAGGAAGTTTGTAAGGTGGCTGTGTCTGGTAACTCTATCCCTACTCCTAATGTTAGCTTAGGGAATAATGATTATGTAGATGTTCCGGTTACTTTTATGGATCCTCAAGGATTAATGTATCATATAAAGGATAATTCGGGCATTGATTTGAGAGTCCACCTGGACTGGCTTCATGACTATAGTTCAGACTCCGATTCTGCTTCTGATTCTGTGGAATCAATTGAAGATGGCGATCATGGCAATTCTTTTAATTTGTTGCAAGATCAATCGGTTGCTTCTGTTGCCTCTCGTGGTAGACCTCGTGGCCGGGGCAGACGTGGTCGCTGTTTTTTGGATTATGTGTTGTTTTGGGATTACTGATTTTGTTGCTTTTCTTTCGTTGGAATGCCTTTGTGGCTTGTTGGTTGACCGATCAGATGGTTTTGATTTGGACGATGAGGAAGCAGCAGTGCTGCAAGCGTCGTGGATGGTCAGGGTTGGTTGGCATCCTGGTTGGCCCTTCGATTTTGAATTTTCCAGTGGATGGCCCCGCCCTAGCAACCCGGTGCTGGTTATAGTCCGACTTTATTGATCTTTATCTTTATTCATCTTTGCTTTGTTTTTACTGTTACTCATGTAAGCTTGTGCTGTGGCCAGATGTGTGGTCTCCTTTTGTAACCTTCTTTCATTAATGAATTTCTGTTTTTTTAAAAAAAAGCATCAATGTATTTTGAGATAAATTTTTTCTTAAAAAATTGATTTAAATTCAATTTGAAAATATTAGGGACGTATCAATATGATATTATTTGATGAAAAAAGGGTGAATTAAGGTAAACTAAGGCTTCGTTTGGGATAATTTTTTTATTGCTTTATAAACCAACTTTCTAGTATAAAAATATATTGAATTAGTAATTTTTGCAATATAAAACTACTTTAAAAAACAATAAGAAAGCTGTCCCAAACGAAGCATAAATGACCTAAAAAAATTAAGTCAAGAAAGATCTTTTTCTATTTAGAAAATTACAATTTAATAATGTTTTCATTTAAGACTAATCAAATTACCGTTTTTGTTCTTTTATTTTTCAAATTTATATTCCAAATCCAATAAATTAGGTAAATTTCAAGTCCGGTTGACATTGGATCAAATTTTGCACGTAATTTTTTGGACCGTAGTCCATGAAACGATGGCCCATTTTATCATTATAAATGACTATCTTAGGTGGCCTCAAAAGCTTCCCGTTTTGGGCTTCAATTAATTACCGTTGGGCCTCAAATGCTTCCCTTTTTGGGCTTCAA
The DNA here is from genome assembly GCF_001605985.2 of Dendrobium catenatum. Classification (NCBI taxonomy): domain Eukaryota; kingdom Viridiplantae; phylum Streptophyta; class Magnoliopsida; order Asparagales; family Orchidaceae; genus Dendrobium; species Dendrobium catenatum. The sequence goes on along the minus strand of NW_021320008.1, from coordinate 388,784 downwards.
TTAATTACGTTTTGTAATTCGTTATATTCAAGAGAAAAAAAAAATAGCTTTTTTATTGTTCTGTAAAGCACTTTTTTAGTAAATAAAAATGTTAAACTAATAATTTTTATATTAAAAAGCTGGTTTAGAAAACAGTAAGAAAATTATTCCAAATAAAGTCTTAGACTTTGTTCGTTCGGAACAATTTTTTTTTATTTCTAAAACAACTTTCTAGTACGAAAATTTTTAATTCAAGAAATTTTTGCACTAAAACTGTGTTTTAGAAAGAAAAAAAAAGTTCTCCCTAACTTCATTTGGGATAGCTTTATTATTATTTTTCTTCTCAAAACATAATCATAATTATTTCTGCCTTTTTTTTCACTGTTTGCAAAAAAATTATTATGCTAGAAAATTACTTTCTATAATAATTAAAAAAAATCTTCATAGGAACTTTTCAATCACCTTTATAAAAAATTATAGTTGTTTCAAACAGATCCTTTCAAAATTTTTTTTTGTTTATATCTATGATTTTTAGGGGAGAATAAAGTTGATTACTATCTCTCATGTAATTAGCATGCTATACAAATGAGATAACCTCTATCTTTAATGATTTTAATTGGCTCCCCAAGATTAAAAAAAGGCACCGGATGACGTAATAAATAATAATAATATTAAAAATTATAAAATAAATGAGAAATTTTTCCTAATACATTCACTTTATATGTTATCAGTTGCCTCAAAAGATTCAGATATTTGAGGATAGAGACATGTTATGCATTACATATTCACAATAAAGCAAGTAATGAACCAAGCATATAATAATCAGATCAATAACAGTTGCAAATCTCAAACTAATTATGTACAAACTAAAGACCAGATAAGATTAGTCATGCTAATACATTAAAAAAAATTTAATAGCACTGATAAGACCATGAAAAATCTTTATCTTGTAAACAATGTGTACCTAATTAAAATCAAATATTGCATATGCATTTCACATATAAAAAAAAGAGCCTATATATGAAAAGTATCATCACAAACTCATGTATACAGTTTTGAACTCATGATATTGATGAACAATGAATCAAATAAAACTAGGGTAAAATCATTAAACCTGGCGTTAGGTAAGCTGCGCGGGTTTTCTTCGTACTACGATCAAGTCGGATGTTGTAAGCTTCCCTTAGCTCCACCTTTGGCTTCTGAGATATCATCATTAGGCGATCGAAGATGGAAGAGTCAAATAGGAAAAGAGTTGGGATGGCGACCTGCCGAAGACGAGAATAGTCGGGATAACGACCTGGGAGGAAAAACCGAAGCTGCAATGAATCAAATAAAACTTGGGTAAAACTGTAAAACCTGGCGTTAGGTAAGCTGCGCGGGTTTTCTTCTGCCTAAGATCAAGCCGGATGCTGTAAGCTTCCCTCGCCTCCACCTTTTGCTTCTATGATATCATCGTTAGGCGATCGAAGACGGATGAGTCGAAGAGGAGAAGAGTCGAGATCGTGACCTGCTGCCGAAGAGGAGAAGAGTCGGGATCGCGTGTGACCTGGGAGGAAAACTCGCGGCTGCGTGCGTTGGAGCTTATGTAATTATTAGGGATTTAGGGTTATACGGTACAGTAAAAGCCTCTTTTAGCCGTGGATTATGAAATCAACGACAGACAAAATTGTGATTTTGAACCGTCTGGTTCGATCAAAATCGTCCAGTTCGCCGGTTTTAGGCGGTTCAGTGCTGAAGCAGTTTACAGATTCTTCCGGACTGGTCAGCCGGCCGGGTCACGGTTCAACCGGTTGAACCGACCGGTCCGGTCCGGTTTTCAAAACACTGATTATCATAGGAAAATAACTTAGCTATCCTAGTTACAAATGGAAACTTTTCCCTATAAAAAATCTTTAAAAATAATAATAAAATAAATTTCTACTTAGCTTCGTTTGGAATAGTTTTCTTACTCCATTCTATGGCTGTCAAAATTGGGACACAGGTCAAGTTTGGGTCCAACCCGGAACATACCTGATACTACTTCAATTTCTCGGATATGAAACCGACCCATTTAGGACCAGGGTTAACTCGACACGACCCGTCAACACGTCGTCGCCTTTAATACCGATCCAACCAGAAATGGCGAGTTGCCTCCCTCCCGAGTCCTGTTGCCGTTGTTACTTTCGATCCAACAAAAAGAACATCTAGCTCGCCATCGTCACCGAGTAGTCGAGACTTTTGAGTTCTGACCTGACAGGAAGGAATGTCGTCGAAGGAGCCAAGGAGGCAAGCATGCCGTCTTCACCATTCTTTCATCTTGTAGTCCTGTCGTCGTCGTTCTCCTCTGATGTCGCCCGACGTGGAGCCAAGGAATCATGTCAGTCCGGGTCAACGTCGGGTTATTAGCAGGTTGACCTGGACACTACCCGTTTTTTAAATGGTTCGAATCCTGAAATCCGAACACAATCCATTTGCGAAATGGGTTGATCCTATCCTAAAAATTTCGGGTCAAATTCGAACCGAGTTTTATGATCGTGTCAAATATTGACACCCCTATACTGTGTTCTAAAAGGATTTTCTAACATAAAAATTTTTAATCAAAAAAATTTTTGTATTTAAAAGTTTTTTTAAAAAGCAGCGAAAGAATTATTCCAGAACTGAGCCTTTATTGAAAACAAAACAGCGACAAAGCTGGTTTAACCGTACCGTTGGGTTGAAAATAAGTGATTATTATATAATAAAGAAGCTGAAATTTTCTGTAGTGTTTAGGTGAAAATTTTTCAAAAAGATGAAAAACTTTCTACCTTATACTTTGTCATGGCCACGTCATGTGATAATGCACTGCTCACCTATTTGCTTGTCGGCAAACAAGACTATTTTCTCTTATACTGATGCAAATATTGCCATTTCATGCTTGAAATCTGCAAGGCACGTGCTAAATTAAAAATAACAAGTCAAGTCACAATAAATTATGAAACTAGCAAATTTTCCAAATTATTTATATTTTTGGTCTTATTAGATAGATTTTTAGGGCAATATGTATTAATAATAGGTTAATTTTGTAGTTGGAGGTAGTACTACTTATGAAGTGATAGAGCTAATCTCTTTTAAAATTGGTTGTTTTAGTGTTGTTTGTTTCAATAAATTTTAGAGATTTAAACTTTGTTTGAAAGAGCTTTATTACTGTTTTGTAAAGCAGCTTTTTAGTACAAAAATTAAATTTTTTATACTAGAAAGTTATTTTAAGAAGTAATAAGAAAGCCGTCCCAAACGAAACCTTAGGCCAAGCTTTGTTTGAGACGCCTTTATTACTGCTTTGTAAAGCGGCTTTTTAAGTATGAGAATTCTTATTGCTCTCCCTCTTGTGATTATAGCCAATGCCGTTGAGGTGCTTAATCAAAGGAATTATTTTTATTTTTATTTTGATTACTCTTGTAATTATTGATTGTTGAACAGAGCCCTACATGGGGTCCTGGTTGGGTACCCATGCTCTGCGCTGGCAATTTTTTCCCACCCACGCCCACCTATGGTGACTTACGGAATGTCATACCCACCCACACCAATCCACTTTCCGCGCTTCTTGAATGCAATCTGCCACGAATTAATGGCCTTGAGATTTTTTGTCATTTTCTCTGACTGCAAACTTTCAAGCCACATATATATAAAAATCTATCGTGGTCGCTACGTACATGGTTTAGTGTTGTGCACTGCGTTGTAAGGATTACTGTAATAAATTGCATGCATATGGTGATTAGTAATGTAAATCAATTTGTCCTCTAATATTGAGTGCCTGTCCATACCCACCCACGAGGTCATGAGCATACCCATACCCACCCATGCCCATTGGGTATGGGTGGGTACGTGGGTGGGTGTGGGTATGAGTACCCAATGCAGGGCTCTGTTGTTGAATGCAATATATACAATGTGTTCAAGTAAAGGTTTTTTTTTTTTAGTATAATGTACATAATTTGTTATAAAATACATTTAATACAATAAGCTACTGAATACTAAGGCTTCGTTTGAGATAGCTTTCTTACTACTTTTAAAAGCATATTTCTAGTACAAAAAAATTTATACTAAAAAGTTGTCAAATGGTTCATTGAACATGTGACATATATTCTAAGAATTAGAGTGCATGTATGTAATTATTTGAGATAAATGCATAAAATTAATTATCGAGGGGGTAATGTGTAATTACACGAATTACACATGACACACATTTTTTTGCCATTATATTTTTAAGCTGTAATTAAACATTGCATTATTATTCTAAAAGCTTATAACCTTTATCGTGTAATGCGTGTTATCGTGTAAAGCGTGTGTTGCATGTTCAAATGCATCGATAAGATGTTAGTGAATTTTAAATTATTATTTCATGAAATTTATGTTAAATTAAATTGTCAGTGGAATCCTATTAATTTACCATTAAATTTACTCCAATAATAGAAACTATTTATTTTAATGCACATATTCCAAAAATGATTGCTTGAATCAGCTAAACCTAATTTCTTTATCATGATGCCATCACAAAGCATCTATGGAAAAAATAATACATAAAAATATTCATTTATTTTATTTAAATATTAACATGTTATTACTTTAATCATATGAGATATTTTTGAATGAATAATGAATTTCTAATATTGAAAATGATATTTTAAAGGAGATTTATATATATACCATTTTATTTCATAATATTTACATTGGTAACACTCAAAATTTTATAATTTTATGTTATTATAGATCAAATATGAGTGCAGAGAATGAAATATTAAAGTTTAATTATAATGTGGTATGAGTGATATGAATGAAATCTATGAGTGTCATATTTGATATTAAAGTTGTTTATATATATATAAATATCATGATATAAACTAGTATGTATGTAAATCTCCTTATTTTTTAATAGTATTAATAACGAAATAATTGTATAATGATTTTAAAATAAAAATAATAATAATTAAGGAGCAGAAATTACAAGTAACATATCATAAGACTAAGAATAACACACAGATGCTCTCAGAATAACTTACAATCGAGAATATCTTTGTGCTACTCTAAGAATAGCACACATAGATCCTCTCGATTGTATTTTTTTTTTTTCATATAATTTATCTTTTTATACTGACAGCTCCAACAAAATATTTATATAAGCACCGAAAAAATTGAGAGTATTTTTAAAATTGATAATTTGTGCATTCACAAGAGAAAAAGTCGGACTCCACCACTGATTTTATATTAATCATAATCTTTAAATAAAAGAACTAATATTAATGATATTTTTGATAAAATGTAATAATTGAGATGCTATATAAGTAAATATTAAATTTTAAATGTTAGATATATAAATAAATAAGAATTATGTGGTAGGTAGGTAAATTCTTTTTTTATTTTTATAATATTAAAAAATAGTCAGCAAAAGTGTGCTTGAAATAATTTTAAAGACTATTATTACATTTGTTGTTTGAATATATAATTTTTATTATTTTTTGAAAATTTATATGATGATGATTGACAACTATAATAAAATTATATATTTTTTAGTTTTTCTTTTAATAAAAAAGTCTATAAGATCAAAAAAAAAAAAAACAAAACCTTTTTTTTTTTTAAGTTTATAACTATTTTACAAACATACAAAATGCAATCATTTCAGGAAAATTCTAAGTAAAATGAACCATCCTAATTTAACTTTTAAATATTTTTTGAAAAGTATAAAAGTGGGCCTTATTATATTTACAATATATACATTAGCAGCCCACCAAGAAATATTTTCTTTTAATTTAAAAGCCACTTGCATATTCAAAGCATATTCATAGAAAGTTAAGTTAGTTTAGGATCCTCATAAGCAAGCATTTTGATTAATTAAGAATAAGCTTGACTACATCATATTTTTGTAAATATCTAAATTAAGATAAATAATGTATCTTTCAATATGAGAACATATATGTGCTTGGTACATGATGCATGACTTTTAATTTCATTTGGAACGATTTCCTTAGTTCTTCTTAAAGTAAAATTTTAGTACAAAAATTTTCAATTTTGTATTAAAAAGCTGCTTTAAGAAGTTATAATAAAGTCATCCCAAATGAAGTCTTCACCTTGCTTGGAGAGTTGGGCAAATGCAGATCATTTTGGCTAGGCATTAGTAGGGAGTCTTTTATACTCCAAGTTTTAATAAGAATATTAAGAATAGCTTGGAATTATTGAATATAATTTGCTTTTCATATGTATATTACTATGTAGTTTGTTATTCCATAAATATATGATCATAGCCTTTTAATTTTAGCTTATGTAATTACTAAATTGTTATTTTTGAATTATGAGTGATACGACATATAAAATCACATTGATCTGGCACAAATCTCGAAACATATTTTAACAAACTTATAGTCCAATCAAGAAATTCGACGGGACGAACCCAACGACTGAAAAATCGATACAACCCGAATCCAAATGGGCCCAAATTAAGGATCAAAATGTACTTGGAAGCTTCAAAGCATTAATTGAACATCCAAATGATGTCCGAATATGACATGCTTATAATCAAATCGAGCAGCTCCATGAGACAAAACTAACGAGCCCAAGATCATCAAATTTTGACATCATTAAGGCATTTAAATGCTCGATCAACAACTCATGATTAAAGGAATCAATATCGGCATCCATCCCAACACTCCCAAAATGCCCTTGATTATTCACATTACTACAAGCCATGCCACTCCTAAAAGGCTATAAATAACCACCCATTCTTCTCATGAAAGGGGGAGGAAATGAGGAAAAAGGAGACAAGGGAGAGCTTTCTAGCATTCTCCAGTCATCACCGTCAGACGACGAACACTAGCTATTGTCGTCGACAACCACCAGTTACTACTATTATCATGCCCTGACAGTCATCATACCACACTTACTCACGGAAGTGGAGCACATGGCTACCTCTGGCAGTCGCAGAAACGGCTCTGCCCTTTTACACTTTATGTTAGAGTTTCTCCCTACATATACGGCACTGTTCATAGGAACAAACAGATGATGAAATGAAAAGAACTCTTAATCCAGTTCTCTGTTTATGAATACTAACCAGTGATTTCTTGCAGCTTTCATGGTATCAGAGCTCGTGTAAGCCTTACGGCTTGTGTTTTTTTTATCTGATGGTTTCCGATAATTCTTCTACTGCCGATGCCGCTCAGCATCCTGCTCCCGCTCCGATTACTGATGCCGCTCAGCTTCTGGGAATGGTGAACATTCCTCCTAAGTTGAAATTCTTAATGTCTACCATTAAGAATGTCATTACTATCCAACTAACCCCAGGTAATCATCTCACTTGGAAATCGCAAGTGCTCAAAGTATTTCGAGCGAACGGCCTTGAAGGGTATCGACGGAACCATTGCGCGCCCATCTCGTCAAATTGTTTCCGCCAATGGATCTGTAAGCTCCAATCCTTTGTATGCTACGTGGATGTTAATCGATCAAAATTTGGCTGCTGTTTTATTTTATACTATCACCGCATCTCTTCTACCCTATGTCCTTCATCTCGATTCATGTTCGGAGATTTGGCTGACCATCGGAAAAAGGTTGCAATCTTCAAATCGGTCTAAAATCCTGCAACTGAAAAATGATCTCAATTACATTTTCATGGGGAGCAAGACTATGCAGCAGTTTTTAACCGACATCAAAGTCAAAGTCGATCAACTCACTGCTGCCGGCTGCATCTTGGATTCGGAGGATGTAATTATGTACACTTTAAATGGTTTGCCAGGGCGTATCAAGGTTTCAAAACTACTATTGACAACCACCATCATCTCCAAAATACTATCATGATTTGGCATTGCTATTAGGTATATTTGTCCGCCTATAGATACTTACTTTCTAAAATTTCTTTTGGGAAGAATAAACCCTGTTGTTGAGTATAAATATTTAATCTTTGTACTCTTCCTCTTCTCCAGAATACTACTGACAACCACTACTTACTATATGTTGGATTTTGCAACTAGGCTAAGCCCCGTGGTTTTTCCCTTTCCAGGTTTTCCACGTGCAAACGTTCTATGGTCTTATTACTTTAATTGTTCGTGCTAAAATCTTTGTACACCAATAAGACAAAAAAATTTAAATTCTACCAACTCAAATCTTCTAGCACGCATATTAAGAGTCAATCTTAATTTTGAATAATGGCTCATTAGATAATTTGCCATAAATAAAGTTATATTCCATTAGATAATTTAGATAACTTCAAATACAATATTTAATTTTAATAATAATTATATTTTTTCCTTATAGTAAATTTTTTTTAATAAAACTACTCCAGAGAGGTAGGTAATCCCGAATTGGATTTATGCCTCATTTTATAATCGTATCATTAACTACTCATTTAGAGTTATATTCCATCAAGGAATCTCTGCCTATTGCCTATATATATATATATATATATATATATATATCCAATGTGATTATTTTGAAATTCTAAGCCAAATAATTAGAGAATAAAAGCTACTCCAAATATAATTTTAATTTTTCTTAACAATACTATTTCTCCTTACTTCAATCATATGCTACTTGCATTTTTTTTTTTTTGCTATTATTTTGCAACTAGAAACAAATACTCTTCATCCTTCAATTAACTTTAGTTTTGAAATATTTAGCATCTAAAGTAATTGGAGAATTGACGTGAAACCCTAATTTAAGTCTAAGATCTTCGAAATCATCGTAATTGTCCAATCTTATGAATAATCTTAAATAATATCATGTGTAACAAAATTCTAGTTCTATAGTAGCTAACATAGCCCAAAATGGGATAAGAAAACAAAACCCTAATCCCAAAGAAACATAATGATTTGTTTAATGGTTTGGATCTTTGTGCTGAATCACCTATGACTTTTGTCGACCCAACTCTGTCGCCCACTCCTATGAGGTAGTAGGAAATTGAACCTCTTGTTGATGTTTCTATTGCTCTGATTTCTCCTAATGTTTTGAATGCTCA
>NW_021320008.1:365786-378061 GCF_001605985.2 Dendrobium catenatum | reverse complement strand
TGCTCATTGGTTTCTAGTCGGGATATACTTGTTTGGAGCAATCTGATTGTGATGGGTTCCATTATTGGCCTTCGCGGGGCTGCTGAGGATGACATGGAGGATGAGCAGGTTGATTCGTTTCATGATCAGTTGTATGGGTTGAATGTAAGTCGTGTTGTTGGTAATGCTTTCTCCCTGTGGTAAGCGTTGTAGGCGCAAACCTAAAAAATAATGTTGTCTCGTCTTTGTTGATGGTGGAACTCTCTTTGGATTTATTTTGTGGGTTGTTGGTGGTTGGTTGTGTTGTTTCGGCTGGGTGTGAGGGTGGTGTGGCTTTGTTTGTTGGCTTTTCATTTTGTTTTTTGGTGGTTGTGTGAGTTTTCTGTGGGCTGGTTTTTGTTGCGCTGAAGCTAGGTTGTGTGGCTATCATGGCTTCGTTTCAGTGATTTTCCTCAAGAATGTGTTGGTATGCCTAGGATGGTTCTCAATTTCTCTTATTTTTTGCATGTATCTGTTTTTCTATGGTTGTGTAGGTTTTTTTCAGTGGTTGTTGTGGATCTTTGTTGATGTGTGCTTCTCTATTCTGATTTGGTTACTTGATTCCCTTTCGGTGTTATCCTTTTATTTTCTTTTTCACTGTGTTGAATTAGGTAGAACATTAGCTCATAGGTTTCACTTCAAAAATTATATTTAAGAGAGCTTTTGGTTCTTTAACGACCTTAATTTTATTATTTTATGGAACGCGTAGGTCCCTGTGTGGGATTTATTAAAAAAAAGTAGAGGTTACTAACTCACACTAGGCTAGGTGTGTAAGTGAGTCGAGCCGGCTCACGAACCGACTTGAGCTCGACTCGTTAATAGTCGCAGCTGAGATTATCGAGCACAGCCCGAGCTCGAGTTCTAGCTTGATGAGGCTTGGCTCGTGAGCCCACGAGCCGGCTCGAATCATTATTAATATTTTTTAAAAAAATTAATTATTAATTAAATTTAAATAATTGCTTGCACTATTAAAAATTTCGCCTCGGCTTTTGAAATTTCTTGTGAATTCGCAGAACAAGCGGATCACACGCTAGTAGTTGTTGGAGCGTACTCGGAAGGCGGATGACCACGGAAGCTCGCTCGTTCGCAGAAGGCGGCTCTGACCTTCGGAGGCTCGCAAGCGGCTCGACTCATTTACAAGCGGCTCGAACTCGATAACCACTACTTGACTTGGCACTCTCAACTCGTTTACTCTAACTCACACTATGGTCAACATATTCATGTAAACATAATCCAACCTTAGTATCTATTAATTTATAAAATTCTAAGCATTTTGGGGGTATATGTCTCACACCCACCATATAAGCATGTACGATAGTTAAACGATATACCGTACACTATATCCAGTAAATTTATATTACCAAGTAAATCAATGACATCTCAGAACATTCTAATAAAAATAAATTAAATATTTAGCTAATTTTTTTTTTATATATTTGATATAAATTTGACTAATTCAACTTCAATTTTTTTATTTTTTTTTTTCAAATCTAACCTCACTAATGAAGAAATAAATCATGAATTGCACATGTCTGATTAGATTTTTTTTTTTGGAAATTAAATTTAAAATTTTGATACATTTAAATTATTAAGAACCTAAACGCGCGTGAGTGAGGTTGTTATCTATCTTTTTCAATAATAAAATTTTTTTCCTCATGTTAATTTTCTCAATGCGAGAAGAAGAAGTTCATCTTGCTTATGCAGGTGAGCAATGCTTGTCAATTTGGAAGACCAAGTCATGGCTATGGAAATGCAGGTTATGGCCATGATTCAGAGTTGATTTCGACTTCTGGTCGGTATATAAGGCAGAGTTAGGCCTCATTAGGGATGCTTTTTTTTTATTATTGTTTCTTAAAGCCAGTTTTTGGTACAAAAAAATTAATTTTTTATACTAAAAAGCTGCTTTAAGAAGCAGTGAAGCATATAAGGAAAGAGTTAACGCTTTATTTGTGACGGCTTCTTTACTGCTTCTTAAGCAGCTTTCTAGAAAACTGTTTAAGAAGCATTAAGAAAGTTGTCATCACAAATAAAGCTTTAATAGCCTATTTTGGATGTGATGCACTATTTTACTCTTTAGTGAAAAGAAATATTACATATATTAATTGCAATTTTATTTACAATTATGGCCGACATATTTGTGCCTAGATATTTGCTAATCTTTGTGATTAGTAGTAGAAGTATATGGTATAATGATAATTAATGCTTGATAGCGGAAAATTCATTGTTATGAGACCATCATAAATTTTTTTAAAAAATAGTAAGAAAATAATAGACAAAAGAAATTATGACTATGATATGAAAAGCATAGCAATGGAAAAAGCTTTTCTAAACAAACCCTAATCAGCATTACTAATTTTTCTCGATTGTTTAAAATCAATATTAGAAAATTCTTTTTTTTGTATTTTTTAGTTTTTAAATATTTTATCATAAAACTATTTTTTTAATATGACTATATAATAATCTCTTAGTTTCATTTTCTAAGAATGCAATATTAATTTTTTTTTTACATATTTAAACAACTTAAATATATTTCAAAATTACTATTTCCAATATATATCACTTTAATATTTTATCTATATATAACTATCTTTAACTTATCTTTTATAGTTTTATAATATATATATAACAGGCAATTTTTGGTCGCCATATCATAGGTTTCCCAAATTTTGATAAAAATATCTTTTAAAAATATTTAAAATTATTTTAAAATGAATATAAAATATAAATAATAAAATATTTTTTATTTCATAATCAACATAAAGTAAATTCAAAATTTTAAAATTCCGCATAAAAAAATTGGTATCCGATATTCTCACCCCATTTTTTTCTTTCACAGTACGAACCGACGTGAGGGTTGACCTGTAAGTCTTCCGTCTGTCTGCTTCATCTGGTCACTGTCGATTTATAGGAATTGGAAAATTTTCGACTAAATTTGGAAAACTCAAAATATCAAGTTTTTAAAAATCTGGTCTGACAATGAATATGGAGAGGAGAGGAAATAATATATTATTAAAAATTAATAAAATTAGCATAATGAATGATTTTATTAATTCAAATAAGAGAGAAAAACCCTAGCTCGAGAGACGGTAATCCGAGTTAGATGTCATTCGAACCCAACTCACTTAAGGGCATCTCCAACGGAAAACTCCAATTTTCACAGCAAAATACTACAAAACTCCAAAATGTCCGTGGTGCTGCTCAATCGAACGTCATTTTCGAAGGTAACGATCCTTCTCCCTTTCGCGTGTTTTTCTGATTGAGAGAGCAAAATAGCGTGGGTGAACAGTGCAACGTCAATATTGCGTCGCACTGTTCACCCGCAAGTAAATGGCGGAAGATTTGGGATTCGGCTGGAGCGATCGAACGGTGCCATAGGCTCGTTTGACGTTCGGTTGGATATGCTCTAAAATGCTACTTTAGAGGCTTTATTAGCTCTCATTGTTTTGAATGAATTATACTATTTTGTTTCAAATTTTTGTTTGAAAATAGTGCTCATATGAAGTAGCTGTAAAAAAAATTCAAATTTGTTCAATATTTTTTTCCCATTGGTAAAATAAATACTCAATGGCAATTGATCTGATTTAAATAAATATTTAAATATATATTTATTTAAACAGTACCATTGGTTTATTCTTCATTTCATATATACAATCCATAAGAAAAACAAAATTTTCAAATTAAAAGTATTCAATTAACAGTTTATCTTATTATTATTCTTCTTCTTATTATTATTATTCAATAAAATATATTAATAGTTCTAAAAAAAAGATAAAAATGATTACATATATTTCATTTTCTTACGGCTCTAATTTATTATTATTATTATTATTTTAGCAACACATAACCTCAATGGACTTGGTCTTTGACTCTTTGGTGAAACACTATTATTCATTTTTATTTTGGGTGCGCATAATTAAAAAAGAAAAGAAAAATAGTGATAGTGCCTCATGGATGAGATTATTACGTGCGGTCACGAACCTGATTCGAAGGCGAATCAGGGATGGCGTCACATCATCCATTTGCTGTGTACCGGTGTTGTGGCTCATCCTGATTCGTCTTTGAACTGTCCAGTGACTGCAAGTAATAATTTATCTTAATGGACAAACTGTCTCTTTCCTTCACATATTTTCCAGGCCTATTTCTATTTACTAGTTGAGAAATATAACTAAATATTTTACTCAATAGGTGCTGTCTCTAGTCATCACTTGTGTCAATTATAGAAGGAGAAAATTGAGGGGGAAAATGAAATGAAAAATTATATTTTTTTGCATTACTTTGTCTCCTCTATCATATTTTAATTATCTAAAATATTATATCAAATAATATTAGAGGAAAAAATTGTAAATATTTTATATTTTAAATAAAATAAAAAATAAGTAAAAAAGAGAGTGCATCAATTATAGATTGAGCCCTCAAAATATTTTAGGATGAAATAAAAAGTGGATTTTTTTTAAATATTATTTTGTTTACTTTTTAATATGAATTATATATATAATTAAATATTATTTTTGTTTACTTTGTCATTATGCAAAGAGGGTCATTAATGACAAAGTCCTCTAATTACTCCCTTTAATAGTCCTCAACATACAATACTTGATATTTGTACTCAATAAACCAGTAATCATAAGATGTGCCTATCTGGAGATACCCAACAACTATTCAACTAGTAGTACTCATTCCATAGCAGCTCTCGTCCATGGCTGGTGCATGATCAACGAATACTAGACGGTTCGGAGACCAATCAGAACGTGCCACATCACTCAATACACATCCATATTGAGCACCAGTACTGAACAAAAAAATGACATGACACGTCATGATTGATTTCCTGGCGCCGTTGAGCAGTCCAGGATCCGCACAAAAAACGAATACTGGACGGTTCGTAGATCAATCAGAACGCGCTACATCACTCGATACACACCCGTACTAGGCCTCAGTACGAAACAAAAAAAAAATGACATGACATGTTCTGATTGATTTCGGGACGGGGTCCACAAAATAATTTTTCCTCACAAAGACACATTTAGGGGAAAAAATGTAAGCGTGACCTTTAACAACTGACATCACGTAGCTGCCGTCAGCAAAAACGACTAAGTCCAGAAGTCTTTCGGTGATCAGACTGCCCTTAATGGAAGGCGCCAAAGCTCCAAAGCTTTCTATTCGTTTTATATAGCCCTGATCAAATCGACAGCTTCCAATCTCCCGCTCTCACTTTCATCCTCAGTCCCGTCTACAATCCATGGCGGATCTCCTCCTCTCCGTCGGCCAGCCTCTCGAATCCGTACCGGAGTCCTACATCCGGCCGGCGTCCCAGCGACCGAACTTCGCCGCCGTCGAGATCGACGGAAACATCCCCATCGTTGATCTCGGATCCCCTGATAAATCCCTAATCGTTGCCCAAGTAGGTCAAGCGTGCCAATCTTATGGTTTCTTCCAGGTTCTCCCTCCCTCCTAAAATCTCCATTCCCTGCCTCTATAATTGATTGACACTGATGGTTTCTTCTAATTGATCAGGTAGTGAACCATGGTATTTCATCCGAATTGATTCAGCAGATGCGAGCCATTGGGAACGAATTCTTCCACCTTCCGGCGGAGGAGAAGTTGAGACTCTATTCCGACGATCCGGCTAAGAAGGTTCGGTTGTCGACGAGCTTCAATGTGAAGAAGGAGACGGTGCATAACTGGAGGGATTATCTCCGGCTTCACTGTTACCCCCTTGAGGAGTACTTATCGGTCTGGCCTTCCAAGCCTTCGGCCTTCAGGTTCTGATTCTCAGCTGCTTGTTCTAATTCGTCTAGTTTAATCGCCGGACTCAAATTGTTGGCAGATTGTGAATGGTTCAATATTTTGTTGATATAAATTGATTAGTATATGGAGCAAAATTTGGAATCGGATTCCTCCAATTAGATGGGCAGATTTATTGTTTTGATGAGCTCACATAATGACAAATTTTATACAATAATAATAATAATAAAAACTCGAGAAGCTCACCATTTGTTTACATATGGACGACAGTACTGTAGGAAACTTCCTGAAGTAATGAATCACCGAAAAACTCCAAGCCGGTGGAGTTGGGGGACCAAGAACTTGATTCAAGGGGAGCACAAATCATTTTGTTCCACTTTTTAAAACCATTTCAATAGAATTCAGGGTTCCAATGGACACAAAAGCTTGGAAGGTTTATAATATCCAAGGAAAATGAAAAGGTTACAAAGGACAGAAACTTTGATACGCAAATCAAGTCTTTAATTCCCTACAGAACTAACTTAGCAACTAATTCTTATAAAAATGAATAGGGCAATGAAACACTGAAAAGCTAAAGACTTTCAATTAAACTTTTTTAAAAAATATAAAACAGTCCCTTGCAACTTTCATTCAAGTTTAGCCAAGTGTCTTGCCATCTGGTTTTTGGGAGCCCATAGGCATAGGGATAGCAAATTTTCAGTTCCTTTAAGTACTGTTGATCCTTCGTTGCAACTACCTCTGCATCACTATATTGTACCAACCATAGCTATTGTCTTCACTGTTCTGTTAGGCCCAAAGGACAATTATTCCTCCAAGAAAACCACGAGCTCTTCTTTGTTGTTTTTCTGCTCCTGCACATAGTGTCTTTACATGTTTTACTCATTTTATTTCTTGCGTTCAAGATTCAAATTCAAGACCTCTTAGTTGATAGTCTAAGCTTCTAACCAATAGATCAAAATTGAAAGGAAACAAATGAAATCAAGTAATGAGTACTGAAGCTATATAGACTTTAGAAAAAGCTGAGAGCAAGCATGTGGAGTCACATGCTTATAAAAATATTCACAGCGGTCATCAGCCGAGCATTTAATTGAATAGCAAACCGAGTAAAGTCAGCTTTTACTGCTCCGACATCTTAAAGAATCAAGATCATCTATTGTTTTATTATTATTGACATTAGTGGGCGTTTATGATTTTAAGAACCTTTTCAGAGTATTGTTTAATCACCAATCAGCCACGTAACAACTTGCTCAACCGGTTGTTTTGATTTATATTAAAAGATAATCGCCATTTTCAGTATGTAGGCATCATCTCTAATATATAATTCACTAGGGATATGTCACAAAGTTTACTTGATAATTTTGATTGATGAAATATTATGAATAAGCTTGGGCTTTTTAAGTAGGTATTTGTATGTCATATATTATGTTAGACAATACTAATGTTTCATTTGAGACAGTTTTTTACTGCTTCTTAAAGACTTAAAGCATCTTTTTAGTAAAAAAATTACAATTTATGTATTAGAAGAATCAAAGTCTAAAACTAATAGAATGACGATATTCTACTGAGAGAAGAAAAATCGGAGTCCCAAATTTTGAACCATGCTATGAACCATAAAGGAAGTTTAGATTGTCTATGGGGATATTAATCTTTGAAAGGTAAAAAGTTGTAGATCCAACTAAGGTTTCGTTTCTTATTGCTTTTAAAGATGTTTTTTAGTTAAAAAAAGTTAATTTTTTTGTTAGAAAGATGATTTATGAAGCAATAAAAAAAATGTCCCAAACGGAGTCTAAGTAGGGAAAACATTTATAAGAAGAATTTCTTATAAAAGTTGTATTAGAAAATGATAGATAAATACATAAAAGTTAAAAAAATAATTAAATTTTCTGTCAAAAGAAATTATTCACTGATGTTATTTTCTGTTTCAAAATAAATTACCATATCCTGATAGTAATTGCATCTAGATATCTTAATAGAAGTTTTATCCTTTAAACAGAGGAACTCCAATTTTCAAAACTTTCTTTCAGGGAAGTGGTGAGCAAATACTGCACGGAAGTGCGCAGACTTGGTTTCTTCCTCCTCGGCTTTATCTCTCTGAGCCTTGGCCTGGAGCAGGACTATATTAAGGAAGTTCTTGGCGAACAAGAGCAACACATGGCTATAAACTATTACCCTCCTTGCCCTGAACCAGAGCTCACTTATGGTCTCCCTTCCCATACTGATCCCAACGCCCTCACCATCTTGCTCCAAGACCCACAAGTTGCTGGCCTGCAAGTCCTCAGAGCCGGCAAGTGGATCGCCGTCGGTCCCCATCCCAATGCCTTTGTCATCAACTTAGGCGATCAATTGCAGGTAATCCAGCTTCAAATTTGTCATTATTAGACGTATTCCAACTATATGGAGATGTTAAGAGCTAAAAGTATGATTTAATTAATGTTTGTTCTAGTAAATTTTGTAAATTTAGATTTGGTAAGGAGCTGTTTGGTATGCGGATTTAGGACGGATTTGAGGCGGATTTGAATCAAACGACCTAAAATGCAAAACCAAATCTCACGGAAAATCAAAGCCTCCGTAGACAGAAAATTCCGCCTTTTCGTCGTAAATCCCGGATTTCAGAAATCCTCTCGTTCGGAGGATTTTTGAAATCCTATGGCTCTATTGGCGCGGGAAGCAAGAAACTCCGCCCAAATCTTTCAACCTCCTTAAATCCTAAATGGAATAGCCAAACAGTCACATTGGATTTATCATGAAGGTTACCAAACAGTTTTCAGGATTTAACCCCCTCAGGATTTCGTAAATCCGGATTTGGAGGATTTACGAAATCCTACTTAAATGAAATCCTATATTTCACCAAACAGTCCCTAAATGTTAGAGATGTTAAATCCTGAAAACTATTTGACTTGATAGATGCAAAATCTGAGTAAATTCTAATAATTAGATGAATATTTTCAAGATTAAGAATTGTAATGGAGGAGAAGAAGAGGCACAATAAAGAGAAATGCAAATATTTTCAATCCTGCTTCTCCTATTATATGGTTCAAAAAACTGTCTGATAAGATTTTGTCTAAGCCATAGCTAAATCTTTCAACCAAACAAACCTCAATATATTGATTTAGTTCATCGCAAATTCAAATTTGATAATGGCAAACAAATTTCATCAAATTCTTAATAAGCCTTTTATTATTTTATATAGTAAATTAGGGATTGTGTTGCATATTTCAGGCCCTGAGCAATGGTAAGTACAGAAGCGTTTTCCATAGAGCAGTGGTGAATTCAGAGAAGGAGAGATTGTCAGTGGCTTCCTTCCTCTGCCCATGTAACAGTTCAGTGATTGCACCAGCCAAGCAGCTCACAGCCGAGGACTCGCCGGCGATCTACAGGAGCTATACCTATGATGAGTATTACAAACAGTTTTGGGCAAGGAATTTGGATCAGGAACACTGCTTGGAGCTTTTTAGAATTTAGGCTTCGTTTGGAATGACTTTCTGATTACCTTTTAAAATAGCTTTCTAGTACAAAAATTAAAATTTTGGTAATAGAAAGCTGATTTAAGAAGCAGTAAGAAAGTCGTCCTAAACAAAGCCTTACTTGTATTCATCTTCTTTTTCATTTAGGTTTTGTTTGGGACAGCTTTCTTGTTGCTTTCTAAAACAACATTTTAGTATAAAAAGCTGTTTTCGAAAGCAATAAAGAAGCCGCCCCAAACTAAACCTTAGTATAACTTAAGCTGCTTCTTAATCGCAACCCATTTGATGAACTGATGCAGTCAATTGGTCTTATTCACCGCTGTTTTGTAATAATTCATGTATTCTTCTGCGAGGAAGAGATTGCACAGGTCGTCATTTTTCTTAGATCACTATTGTATTAGCCAATAAAATTGCCAAGGCATCCATTTGATCTAAAGAGATATTTGATCTCAAATTTCTTAAAATATTTTTCAATAAATTTGCCTTGTATTGAAGCTCAACTGAACTCGAATTGGTCTAAATGGCTGTAGACCGGGTTGTTTGCTCAGGAAAAGATGACGCTATTGCACGAATCCTGCTTTCGCAAGCTTAAGATTTCCTTTTTTCTTGAGGTAGATTGGATTTTAAATTAACCAAATTTTCCCTGATGATTGGCATCAGGATTTTTTTAATTCAGAGGTTCCACTTTCTATGAGCACAAGCCCTCATAATTAATTACCCTTCAAAACACGGAGAAGAGAACTCTCTATTAAGGATGAATCAATGCTTAAACATGCAACAATTTTAATTTTGGGGGGATGGAGGTAAAATTGATTAAGATCCAATGGTTCTGTCATCCTGGGTATGTTATAGGTTTCAGTCTATCAACATTAACAATCATTGATTGTAGTGTCAAAGAAATTTGATTAGCAATCATGCGTTGCTTCCTCTCAGGGATACCGAGTAAACTAAAGTGGATAGATGTAGGCTGATTTGGTTTAGGTTGAGACTTACGGTTCCGTTTGAGAGTTGCCCATATTTTAGATTTAGGTTAGGTCTTATGACCCATTTAGGTACTGCTTATAGTTTAGACTTAGATTAGGTCTTACGACCCCATTTAGGAGTTACTTATAGTTTGAATTTGGGTCGGGGCTTTTGGCTTTCATTGAAAGTAGCCCGTATAGTTGAAATTTAGGGTTAGGTTACTTTTACCTAGAGACTTCCCCTAATGCGTGGGTCATACCGGTTCTATTAAAAGTAGCCCATACATCGGGTATTGCGACCTCGATTAAAGATGGGCCACTAAACTTGGGTTAGTGGAGATCTAGTTTAGTTGTGTTTTGGTAGCAGACATGAAATTTTGCATTTGAGTGAGTCTTACGTACTATTTCTATTAGAAGTAGCATATGTGCTTCAATTAGATGCTTCTCCTAGTTTGTTTGGAATTGGTTGATTACTCTCCATTAAAGGATTTGTTGCTCTCCTTAGGAGAGTTCATAATTGCTTTTGGGAGGTTATGTGCATTAATTTAATCAAGATTAACCCTACTTTTGCTAGTAGTTATCTATTAGACTAACTTTAGAGTGGTTACACACCTTACTTCCTGACACTAGTACTTTTTACCATAACTTTCAGTAGTTTACTGTGATTTTGCTGGTAGTAGTCCCACATAGCTTTCCTACATCAATATCTTGTCATTTTTTGCTTTGATACTGTTGTTCTAGCTTCAGTACATTATTTCCAGCACTTTGTTTCGTCAACAATTCTAGTTTTCTTGCATCACTAGTTTTACCTGTAGTAGTAGCTTTACCTACTTGTTTGTTCTTTATGGTACTAGTTTTTTTCTTTTCAATACTAGTTTGCGTACTCTACAATGACTTTTGTCTACTTGCTTGTAAGTATTTGTGACTAGCAGCTACAGGAGCTGGAGCTCTCAACTGCAAGATTTATTAAGAGCTAGGGCTTACCCGAACTTAGATCTTGTTAGGGGCTAGAGCTTGCCAGGAGTTAGAGGGGTTTAGTTTAGGATTTTTGAAGCCTTCTTTTTATTTCATGTTTTCTTTTGTTTTAGAAGTTTAGTATTTTAGTTGGTGTGAGTTGTTTTAGGTTGATTAGGATGAGCATTATTCTTTTATTATTTTTTAATGCATTTTATTAAATTTTGAATTAATTTGCTTAATTAATTAGGTTATTAATTAAATGAAAATAAAGTTTAAATTTTAATTTAAAATTAACTGCTCAGCTCGTCAATTTAAATTTTAAATTTTAAATGTATTTAAAATTACTCAATTAATTAAATCAAGGCTTAAATTTATTATTGAATTAATTTAATAAATTTGAAGATGTTTAGTTTAGTTAGTTTAAATTGATTAACCAATCAAAAGATTTTTTTTAAATCAATTAATGAGTTTAGTTAATTGAATTTTAACTTTATCTATGATTAGTTAATTAATTTTTTAATTAGGTTTGTTTTAAATCAATTATTAATTTAACTTGAGGATTTAATTTTATTTATTTAATTAAATTAATTAGATTTTTATTTTTATCGGCGTATTAGTAAAATCGAAGTTAGAGAGGCTTTAAAGAAAATAAAGGGTGGAAAAGCTGTTGGACCTGATGATATTCCAATAAAGATGTGGAAATGCTTAGGAGATGAAGGAATTTATTGGCTTACTAAACTTTTTAATATTATTTTGAAGACTAAAAATATACGAGATGAGTGAAGAATGAGTGTGCTAATTCCTATTTTTAAGAATAAAGGTGATGCACAAGATTGTGCGAATTATAGAGGAATTAAGTTAATGTGTCATATTTTTAAACTACAAAAGTTATGGAGCATAAGTAGCGGCTTGATACTAATGTTTCTCAAAATCAATTTGGATTCATGTCGGGTAGGTCGACTATGGAAGCCATACATTTATTAAGAGGTTGATGGAGAAAAATAGAGAAAATAAGGAGGATCTATATATGATATTTATTGATTTAGAAAAAAACATATGATAAAGTTCCAAGAGAAGTGCTATGGAGAGTTCTTAAAAAGAAAGGAGTTAATAATGCTTATATTAAAAT